>NW_008657636.1:112480-150188 GCF_000695815.1 Acanthisitta chloris | reverse complement strand
CGCAGCCTCGGAGCGCAGGGCTGCGCGTTTGGGGAGAAATAGTTTTCACGCTATAGAAGTAATTGTCCTGAATTCCTGACGTAGCTGATGATACATTCCCGGAGGAATGGGGCTGTGTACCTTAGCCGGCAGGTACTCCCGCACAGGTGTCTAGCTGTCCCAGGAAGTTTTCTTCCTGTCGGTACTTTTCTGCGTTAAACGTGCTTGGAACATGGTTCTGGTCATCTGGTTGTTTTATTAATCTAATATGGCCACATCATTTCATCTTTAAGGAATTAGTAAGAAAAGCATGTAACTTTAAAGGGCATTTGTAAGGGTTCTTATTCTGACTTGTTGAGATAAGAAAACTGTCTGCCCGGAATCGGGGAAGGTAATCCTTCCTTTCTGATTTCTGTGATTTAAATCGTTTCAATCCGCGGTAATTTTTCTGGATGCTGTTAGTAACCGTTGTCACATAGAAGTGGGGAAGAAGCTAATTTTTCTTCTGAAGCTTCCATAAATACATTTATAAACCTTGGTAAGTTTTATTAAGAAGCACTGTCATAATCTGGAATAAAGAAGTGGTAGACCAACCGTATAGAAGATCTAATCTGTCAGGGATTGGAATTGGTTGCCCAGGGAGGTGGTGGAGTCACCACCCCTAGAAGAGGCATCTGGATCTGGCACTGGAAGATACGGTTTAGGGGTTACACCAGAGCAGCAGGTTAACGGTTGGACTTGATGATCTTAGAGGTCCCTTCCAACCTTGATAATTCTGTGATTCTGTAATTCCACTTCTGTGTAAGGAGGGAACAATAGGCAAAAGTATCCACAGGTATGTAACAAGCTATACCAGGAGCCGATGTGGAGGACACAGCAGTGCTGGTGCAGCCCTTGGAATGCCACTGGTGACTCATCTGCTGCAGGTGTCTGGGAAGTCTTGGAGCCTGAAGAGCACCAGGCTTGAAATATTTACACAGTATCCCAGACGTGCTGCTTTAAGCTTCCTTAATTCCATCAGCCTCACTGAATTGATTGCACTGAATTTGGTGCTCAACTTCAGTACTGCTCTGGTGTAAATGAACTGTACCTTCCTGTTTCCATTTCCCCTTATAGGGAAATGCCAGGCAGAGGCAAAGAAAAGCTGCTCGTGTATGGCACAGCCTCTGAGTTTGAGATGAGTATCTGTCACCAAGGGAACACCAAAGCTATTTTTATTTGGCATTTTCTCATCGAGAGCTGTATTAGAACGCCCCCATCTTATGGTGTAATGTGTGCAGGTGTAGGTAGTGCAGTCGGATGGTTAGTGAAATATTGTTGTGCCTTATCAGATCTCTGACTCAATCCCTCAGGGACACTTAACTGACATCTGACATTTTCAGTGTGTGTGTCTTCTGTTGGTGGAGATGTATAGTTACTGAAGATAACAAGGAGTAATCCTCCAGCTCTCCTTCTGCTGTAGGAATTGAGGGCTCATATTTTTCCTGCTTGCACCAGCAAAGCTTTCCAACACTTTCGTTGCTGGAAAAAGAACTTACATTTCCAAGTTTGTCTTTGCTCTTGCAGTGCTGTGCTGTTAATGCTCTTCCATACCAGTCTATTTTAAGACTAAAAGTAGTGTTCTCAAAAATCAAATCCATTTAGGGCCCTAAGTGCAACTCTTAAGTCCAAATTGGCACCCCTAACCCTTCTGAAGTTAGGTACCAATTGTTGAATTTTTAAACATACCTTTCAAGGCTATAAACCTATCTCTGCAGACCTGCCAGTTATTCTGAATATAGAAACCATTGCTGAGGGACAGAATTTCAGTATTGGATCAAGTCCATGATTTCTGTAGCCTCCTCTGTTTCAGAAGTGCCACAACAAGAGCCGTGCGGACAGCCTGACCTCTGATCCCAGGGGTTTGAGATAATCAAAACTAAGTTCATAAAGCCAGTTCTGTACTGAGAAGGTTATCCATAGATGTAATTCATGCCAGCAAGATGCTGGAAGCAGTAGGAGAGGTGCTTTTACTTTTTTTAGTTTAATTTCACTTTTCTTTTTTGCTATGGGACAAAACAGAAGCTAATGATTTCTCCAGTAGTCTATTTGGTGTGCTTAGATTTAGAGCAGAATTTATGTTGGAGTGGACTTCTGGAGGTCATGTAGCGTAGCCCTCTTCTCAAAGCAGGGCAGACTTAAATGTTAGGTCGGGTTGTTTTCCTTGGTTGGGTTCAGAAATGAATCAAGATTTCCACTGTCTCTGTGGGCAGCAGTCCCAGGGATGTCCCTGGCACATCTGTCCCCTGTCCATGTGGGGTTACTGCCCAGCTGGTCAGAATGTCACTTGTAGCAATTAGTGACTGTTGCCCCTTGCCCTCATTTCTGTTAGTCATTGGGTTAATCATTCCTTGCCTCACTCTGGAGAGGGGATTTTTTTTTTATGTTTGTGTGTCAATTCTTTCTTGTTGCCTTTCCAAGCATAACTGTATTCCAAAGGGACTTTTGGGAGCTATAAATTTGTACACCATGTGCTGTATTACACTGCTCTAGATCCTGAGTTAGTGCTGTCTGAATACTTGTGATTGAATAAAAAATAGTTACAAATACTCTCTCCTCTCCTTTTTACAGACATCCCTGGGATACAGTGATCAAAGCTGCTATGAGAAAGTACCCCAACCCGATGAATCCGTGTGTGGTAGGAGTAGATGTCCTTGACAGAAGCCTTGACAACCAGGGGAGGCTGCACAGTCACCGTCTTCTCAGCACGGAGTGGGGATTGCCAAGCATCGTAAAAGCAGTGAGTTTACAGTCTCAGTGCTTTATTGAGGGTGTGATGCACTTTATGTCATCGCTTGAATTGGAGCTGAAGTCAAAGTACGAGCTCAGTTCATAGGAAATGTCATCCACAAATATCACGTAATCTATGAGTAGCTTTCTTAGTAGCAAGAATGCTTCACAAGCTTTATCATGCCCACAGTGTGTGTATGTCCGTAACTGCCTTCCAGGCTGGTCTGTGCCATGCTGTGTGGCTGATACAACCTGCCAGGATGTAGTCTTGTGGTTGATCACAGCCTTCCTGGTATCCATCAATTACTTTGTATTTGTTTGGGGTCACTAAGAACTTGACATTTCTGCATTTCAAGGTTGAGTTTGTGTTTTTAGTTTTGGTACTTAACTCTTTTTCTTTCCCCCCCTTCAGATTTTAGGAACAAGTAGAACTCTAACCTACATTGAGGAACATTCTGTGGTAGATCCTGTGGAAAAAAAGATGGAGCTTTGCTCAACTAATGTGAGTGGTGACTTAAGGAGTTTCTGGTAATTAGTGCTGGAGATTAGATGTTTTGCTCTGAACATCTAGATTAGAAGTGTGTTTGTGTCTTTCATCAGGAGGCAACAATTTCCATGTCCTAGTTGGTGTCTGTTGACTCTTTTTTCTTTCTTTCTTCTTCTCACAAATAGGAAATTTAAATACTTTGGGATCACACATTTGTGATTCTGTTTTTCAAGAAAGATTATTTCTCAGATTGCATGTAAAATGGTTTGACTTTTAGAGGAATGAGATGCACTTTACACTGCCGTTTACAATGAAAGTTGTAAGGTGAAATCTCTTTTTTTCCCCCCAAATGTAAATGAAGTATTAGGCTACATTTTGATCTTCTGGGAAACTGTAACCATCAGATTTAAAATGGGGTTGTTTGTAGGAGGGCTTTATCTCTGTGTCTTTCCTGAGTATTAATTTTCTGTGTAGTCTAAGTACTGTTACGGTGGTCTTGGATTTGATGAGCCTCTCTGAATCACGTGCTGTAAATCAGACTTAATGTTCAGAGAAAGATTTGAATAGGAACTTAGATTAATGTAATCAGATCGAGGATAGGAGGAGATGCATCACCCTTTATGGGTCTTTTTATTGACTGTGTTCTGGGTCTTAAATTCCATGCACACTGCTTTGACATTGAATTGAGTGCTCTGCTATTGAGCAGTGCTGCTGATAACAGGAGGATGAAAGGTGAGAAGTGAGTATTTCAGCTCTTTTTTTTTTTAAATTCTTTTTAAGATTACTCTCACTAACTTGGTGTCTGTTGATGAGAGACTGGTTTACACACCTCATCCTGAAAACCCTGAAAAGTAAGTAAAGGTATTTGTGTGTGCCTTTGTGTATAGGAGGCATTGTGTTAGTCCAGTTCTGTTTAGGTATTAACCTTTCTTTATTCTCTTACAGAACTGTGCTAACTCAAGAAGCAATTATTACTGTTAAAGGCATTAGCTTGAGCAGTTATCTGGAAAGCTTAATGGCAAACACGATATCTTCTAATGCCAGAAAGGTACATCTTTATTCTGTTTTCTCCCTCTTTTCTCCCACCCCTCTTTCTTTTTGTTGAAATAGTAATTGTCAGTCATGTGTGTTAAATACTGTATTTAATTTCTCTTAATTTTGTACACAGTTTCAGTTCATTATTTTTTTTGTAGAATCTCAGCAAGTAGGTAACACTACACTGACTCCTTTGTCTTGGGCTTGCTATTTTCTACTCAGCTTGCAGCCATGGAGCTGCACTTCAGCACAGGCAGAGCTATGGGAGTGTTTATTCTTGGGCCCTTTGTCCTGTAGTTCTTTGGAGAAGATGGGAAAGAAATGGAGTTTCTATAGAGGCATAGGCATTGCTGCCTAACAGCAGGATGAGTGCACCTGGAATTAGAGTCTTTGCTCTGCGCTGCTGGAGAGGTTCAGCATAGTGGGAGTCTGGCCCAGGTAATTTCTGCTGTGCCAGAGAGCCTGTGCTTTGGTCAGCCCTTTGTCCTTGTGAGACATGTTGCATGGCCAAGGCACTGTAAGCCAACTTATTAGGAGATATTGACCAACTAGGTCAGAGAGGAGAAAGCCTCCTCCTCCCTTCTGTGTGCTTCTCCCAAAGTGACAGGAAAACATGTTACAATCAGGGGACAGGAAAGGTGTGATGGGTCATTTCTAGAGCTGAGTGCCCTGTGTGTTTGAAATTGAATGTACTTCAGTTGAATTGCAAATCTATTCTGATCCAGTTTCCAATTAAAAGTCTGTGTGGGGCATATATTCATGAAACAGGAGTCCAAACCCTGGCTCACAGCCAGACTTCAAACTGACTGGAGGTAGCAAAATACTAGCTAGTTGGCCTGTACAGATCAACTAGGCACACTTAAGAATGCTGTCTGAATTCTTCTCGTGGCAACTGTCACATTTGCATGTCCCCACTGAACTCAGAGAAAGAGAGTGTTTCCTGCTACCTGTTCAAGTTTCAAGCTCAGTTTCTTTTAAAGATTGTTCTTTTCTGCCATTTCCAAGGAACACACTGGCTCACAACCTTCTTGCAATTCAGAAAGACCTTCTTGTCCCGTGTATTTCACTGAGGAGTCTGTAGAGATTTTTGACCTTGGCAGGAATTTGTACTTGCTGTTACCAGACCTTTGTTTGCTAGCCAGTAACCTGTTCTGCCACTTCTTTCATGCTGTGCTGTGTCTCTGTGCACTCAGCACCCCTCTTAGACTTTGTGAAAGTTGCTGAAAAATGTTTAGTTGTTCTGAAGAAACAGGAATTATGGAGACTTTGCTCTGAGGTTGAGGTGGCAGATGATGTTGTGGCAGATGATTGTTGTTAATGACAATGGAAAATGCATTTGCCATATGTTGTAAATGTTTTTTGTGTCACTCCAGGGGTGGGATGCTATTGAGTGGATAATTCAAAATTCTGAAAGCGCGCTAAGCTAGCAGTTCTCCACATCTACAGTTTGTACTAACTAGTGGTAATGCAGCAATTCTTCTTCTTGGTACAGCATTTCAGCTTCCTAGCAAATATGTGCATGGACTGTTGTCACGTGACTTTCATAAATGAGCCTGCATGGATGTTTTACACACATTGCATACAGGAATGGCAGATGTGTTCATTACACTGCAGCTGGAGAGGGTGAGGCTAGGTCTGACCTAGGCTGGATCCATTAACCTGTGCTTATGCCACTGGGCAACCAACTTGCTGCAGCCACGTCTTGTGCCACACAGTGTTGCTTGTGGTTGGAAAGTGGAATGGTGACTGCAGACAATTAGGATGTGAAGGAGTCCCTCTGCCAAGTGTTTGGTCTGGGCCTAGTTCCTTTCACTTCTGTATGTAAATCTGATACCTGAAGAAATGAATGAATTGGTTAGTGAGTGGAATTGGCATTATAAAAATGCAACAGGACTTTATTCTTAGGATATAAAACTGATTTCTTGAAACAGATTGCCTAACAGGAAGAATCTTTTGCAGAGTAGAATTCTATTTTTTTTTTCTTTTTTATGCCTGGGGAATTTTGTTGCCCTTCTGTGGAAATCTGTACAAAGCTGGAAGCTGTCAGGATGCCAGACTGTTCCTGCTTTTCATTGGTCTTGTAGTTGTACTAATTTCGGTAGTGACATGTCCCTTCAGTGATGTGACTCCGATCAAATCTGACTTCAGGGCTGAGAGAACTGAGTGTACTTTGCTCTGTGATACCTCTGTGCAGATTGATTTCCACTAGTCAGTGTAGCCTGTCCCTGTCATTCCTGTATTGGCTTGTGCTTCAGCTAATAAGATTTCTTAAAGAAACAATCCATTATGCTGCTTCTCCTAGTTAAGAAATTAGGGCTTTTTTACATGGCTTACTCAGAGACCTGTGTATGCCATGAGCGTTTGCTTTCACTTTCTCATTCCACTAAGCTTTTATGGCTGGTTTTTTTCTGGAAAACATCAACTAAGGAGGCTCAGCATTTATCACTCACTTAAGCTGTACCAACAGATCTTCATGTGCAGCGCTTGTTCTGCTGGACACGTCATGCTGCTGCTGACATCTGCAATAGTGACTAATACAACATGCATGCCTGGGTATGAATGTGCTTGCTTAATGACTGACTACACGGTTTGTTGTACAGTGTGAACCTTTACAGACCAGTCCTCTGTCAGATTTTTTTTTTTTCTGGTAACTGGGTAGTTTTATAGGTACTTGGAGGCTTTACATCTGGTTGAGATTTCTAACTTAATTTCTTGTGCAGAACATTCCAGAGTTCTTCCTTGCCAGCATCATGAGTTTGTTCTTAGAAATGCAGTATGTAGTATATGCAGGTCTAAGGAGACATGCAGGCCTCTGTAGTCTCAAAAGCTGAAGGAAATATCATGGTGCTCCAGTGGAATGTCATGGATTTTTTAAAATTTTATCTTATCAACAGAGATACCTACTAAAACACTGTGATGTGGTTGTTGCATAGTCAGGGCCTGAAAAGACTCTCAGTATTTTTCTACTGAGCGTTTTTCTGTGTCAAAGGTGTTTGACTTTCTGACAAGCCTTTGTGCAATTAGACAAATATCACACCTACACTGTTGCTGTCTCACTCCCTCCTCTGCGCCTGTGTCACCTCCGTGAGGACATTTTACCCTGACTTTCAAATGTCCAAAGGCCTGCTTAGTGAAAGGTGATTTCCCCTCTCTGCCCACCCCTCTCTGCCCCGTTTTCTCTCACTAGGCACTCCTCAGCGAATTCCTGGCTAGCTACAACTTGTTGCTGTGCAGTAACTGACTCCTGCCTGGGTGCTTTTGTGCATGTTTTGCTGGTGTTCCCAGGTCTTGCACAGCAAGTGGAGAAGGTGGAAGTTAACACCTGCTGAAGGTGCTCAAATGGAAGGAACTCAAATGTTAAATCATCCCCTTCTGAAGTCTTTTTTCAGCAACCCATACTTAAACTGCACAATTTAAATCATGCTTTCTTGAATATTCTTGGTATCTTTTAAAGGCATATCTTGAACTAAGTTCACTTCAACATACTAGTTCTTGAGATAATTTGGGTAGAGCTGAATCTCCCTTTCTGAGCTTTGGCCAAGAGCCAAACACTGTTGTTGTGATAAGTGGATGAGTTTTCTCAGTTTCAGGGCTGCCTGCCAGTGCAGACATAGCCATTAGTGTTCATTCTGTGAGTGCTGTAACATGGAGCACCCAAAGAGATACAGAGTCAGCCCTTTCACTGACCTTACTGAGGGTCCTGAGATAAATATGCTCTTATTCATAGCACTTCTTTTAAAAGGTTGCACTTTGCAGCCTGGATCTGGGCTTTTAATATTATTCCAGAGTAATGTTTCTAGCCTGAAAAAATGTCCTTCAAGAGTGTGAGTGGGTTTTGTTGTGACATTTGTTTTCCCTTAGGTTTTCAAAACTGCTTATGCAGATTCTTGTTGGCGCTTAGTGGTTTATGAAAGACAACAGCGTGTTCTGGACATTATGAGGTTTCTGTGCACTTTATCACTTATAATGCCTACAACAAAATTAGTACCAAATTAGTTGGAGCCAAACTCTGTGTGTCTGTAGGAGGGTGTTCCAGTGTTCCCCTCCTTTGTGTCAGGCTCTGCAGAGAGCTTGAATACTGACACTGGCTCTCCCGAAGATTTAGGACTTTTTAGACTCAAATCTTTATCTCCAGAACTTTAGACTTGGTCAGAGCCATGTGGCTCTCACTTACTGCTCTCCACAGTTTGTGCTTCTTACTCTTAGAGTAATAGAGGTGAATGTCTCTTGTCTTCTCTTCAAGTGAACACAAGCCAGGTGTTTTCCAGGTCTGATCCCATCTGCTTGCTTTGCTAAAAGCTGCTATTCTGAGATTGCAGAGCTCTAAAATCTTGCACTGTTGGTTAGTTAAAGTACTTCTCTTTATTTTCCTGGCTTCATTGTGCAGTTGGCTGCATCTTGTGGTCATCGGGGTACAGCTGCTGCAGGGTCTTCTTAAGGTAAAAGGTTTTTGACATGCTTATTGTGCTGGATTCTCCAGCTCTTACTAAAGCACTGGCTATCAACTCCTAGCTTGAGGCACTTCCATTCTGAGGACAGAACAGGGAAAGACCATACCTTGGTATAAAATGTGTGACCAGTCTCTCAGTTATTCTGGTTTAGATGCTGAAAAGTTGCTGTGCATGAATACAGAATTCAGTGAGAGTTCAGCTCTCAACTCTTGGTCGATATCAGATCACTTTTTTGCTACTTCGAAGTGCACTTGGAAGGCTTTGTCTCTTCTCAAAAACTGTCAATATCACTTGGCTGATGAATCTGAGAACAGTATCTAGATTTTGCTCTAAATTTGCTCATATTCTTTGGGTGGTAGGAGCAGCAAACAGTAAGAACAGGGATCGTCTTAGGCAAGGAAACTTCACTGCTGAATTGGGCCTTTTGCCTAGGTGTGCTGCTGAGAGCTCACACCAGTATTGCATCTCCTTCTGGCTCAAGAGTTAAGCAAATGTCTTTGCAGTGAGATTTCCATAAGAATTCCCATTAGAAATTATCCTTACAGTCTGGTATCAAACTATGCAGGGCATGAAATTAATTTTAAATCAAGTCTCATGTCTGACAGAGGAAAAACTATAGAAACATGAGCAGTGGTGGTGTTTCTGTTCTGATCCTAAATTCCAGTATCTTTTTCTCTGGCAGGGTCGGGATGCCCTGGAGTGGGTAATCAGCAAACTAAACACAGAACTGGAGGAGCTGAAGTCAACGCGTGAGGGCATGAAACCAGCCATGGCAGCAGCGTCCGCGGGAAAATAAAACCAAATGTTTGGTTTCACCAAATCAAACCAAGTAACTGACAGAAAAGTCTTACTCTGCAGGTTGCTCTGCAGAGCTTCCTTCCACGGCTGATCCACGGAGGTTTTGTGTATTCATAAGAATATTGGATCAGCAGAAAAGTAACCTCATCTCTCATCTCCACAGCAGCTCTTGTTGCCTACTGAAGATTAAATTGACCTCCTGCAGATGCTCTTTTCATTTAAACAATTAATTTTTAACACTGGAAGTAAACATTTAGCACATTTAAAACAGCCTAAATGTGCCTTTTGTAACGAAGATAGAGAGTATGTTATATTTACACCGTCTCGGTTTGTTGTACTCAAGCTTGAAAAGAATGTGTGGGATTAAGGGTTTTCCATAGGAACTTTTGTTCTGTGAAGGGCTAATAGCTACTGGAGCACTGAATTTTGTCCATTTTGTAATCTGATAGTGTCTTATGGCCAGTTAAATGCAACTACATGAGTCAGAACATGATACTGTAGAATTAGATACTTGTCTAGAGGGTCATCCCAAAATGCTACAACTTGTGTGGAACTGACTTTTCTCATGTTGGCTAAATGTGCTGCCCAGACGTGACACGCAGGTACTTTACCTCTTGGATGTTTGTATCCAAACAAAGATAAAGTTTCTATTGATGTTCATAGCCTAAAATAGTTTTTTGTTGGGGAGAAAGGGTATAATTTATTTTCATATTTATTAACTTGCCCTAGTTTCTCCCTTCCCTATGAGGGCAGGAGTAGTAATTGCTGGAAGGGGCTGGGACTTGTTTATCTCTAAGAAAGGTACTTGTAGGCTACTTGAATGAAGAGACTGTGCTGTTCCACTGGCCCTTGCTCTTCACATTGTGTCTTAACTGAGGGAGAAACTGATGCAGTAACCAGAAGAGTTGAAATGAGAAATGAGCAGGAAATTGGAAATCCAAGTGCTAAGGTTTCATAAACAGGAACCTTTCATTCTGTGAATGGACAAAGCAAGAGTACAAGAAGAACAAATGGAGTCTCCTTTTTGTGTGCTTTCTATTAACTACTGACTACCAGTGTAACGGAATTTTTTCCACACAGTTTTTTCCACATTGGTACAAAATGGTTTTAGAATAATTTTAACTGCTTCTCATTATCTGGAAAAACACTTCAGTAACTGCAGAAACTGCTTCCTATAAAACATGCATAAATATATATTGGTAACAATCCTAACCTGTCTGATGTTTACAAACTTCTTGTGTTTCATCCAGGTGTAGTAGGTGTTTCCTAGACAACCCTTTGTTAGGGCATTTTAAATTATTTCTTGGTGTGCACACAAAGAATGTTGCAAGGATGTTTACTTGTTCAAGTGGCAAGCATGTGCGTAGGAAGCCGTGGAAGAGCATGAGTGTCTTCTAAAAATCTGGAACAGTAAAACGTTGGTCACTGTTTTGATCTGATTCATTTTAAGATGTCTGTGGCTTAAGGGAAATTCCAGCATTCATATTCTGGTTAGTTTGAAAGTGAACACTAATTTGGGTGTAACTAAGTTACATGGTCCTAATGAATAAACTTAATTTTAAAAACTGTATATTAGTTGAAAGCAATTAAATGAATAGCAAATATTTGCACTGCTCGTTCTGTGTAGACCTAAAGCCTTTCATCTTTTGGAAGAGAAACTTGGAGTGTAAAGGCTGATAGCAGCCCCTTTCTGGAAGATGCACTGGATAGCTTTGGTGCAGGTCAGTTGTTGTGCCCTTGTCAGAGGAGTGGTGCCACTTCCTGGGTAAAGAATGCGGGAGATTTTCCAGCTCCTGGTGGTGCTCTGGTGGGAAGGGCAGTGCAGCTATGACAGAGCTCTGCAAACAAAATGAAGGGCTGAGTAAGTGTGTGTGATTGTGGAAACCTGTGCTGCAGCATTTCTGTGCATGCCTGCTGGGGGTGATGAAAACATGACTGTCAGCAAGGGTAGGAAAGCATTTGGAGAGGTTTCTGTCTTGCTTTGGTTTGGAAGAAGACTTGTGTAAAGCTGCTTCTTGCATCAGATTTGAAATACTTGCTTAGCATTGTCTTAAGACTGACTTGTGAACAGCACCTTCCAGCACTAGTTGGCTTCCCAGGAAAGTCACCACAGGCTCCTGTGTTCCTTCTGGGCCTGAACCTCTCTGCCACAGCAGAGGGACAGTACCAGCTACACATGGGTTTTACGGATTACTTTGCACTTTGTTTCCTTCTTCTAGAATCTGATCCTTATCTGCTTCTGTTGCAGCACCACCTTTCTGTTTCATTCCCCATTGCTTTTGGGCTGCTTTCCCTCCACATTTTGGGCCACTTAGGAACTATATGGCTAGATGCTTGGTTTTCCAATCTGTCTGCTGCTGCACTTGCCAGGAATCAGCACCTTTTGTCCTTGCACTCAGTCCTCTTCTGCTTTTCTCTTGACTAAATGTGAGTGGGGAAGCTTTGGGTAGGAAAAAGACTGGGTTTTTTTTCTGGAGACCATTTCCATCACCCAGCTGCCTCTCTCCACTGCTGGACAGTGTTGCTGCCATAGGTGATAGTTCTGCATCCGTGAGATTATTGGTCTTCCTGTGGTTGCAACGTTTTGCCATTGTGTGCAAAGGACTTTGCAGGCAGTGGTCATACTAGGACTGGGTGGGCTCTAGTCCTAGTCTAGTGCAGCAGATGAAGTGGTTCTTAATTTCCCATAAGCTTTCCTGGGCAGTTTTCACTCTTCTGCTCTCTGCCCATCTAGTTTGCATATGGAGTTCTTATCCTTCTTCCTTGACCATGTTACTCTTCTCTGTGGGATCTGGTGGCATCTGTAGCTGTGCATTACACTGTTTTTGAAGCGTTCCATTTCCCACTCCAGTTCTTCCACTGTTACAATCTGAGTTGACCCTTGGGCCAAAAACCCCTCTGCCTTTGGAATTGTTCATCTCAGTCCTTCCTTGAGAAAGTTTCCCTGTCTTTTTTTTACTGGAAATAGCTAAAGAGTATTTCTGAAGTCAGTTTTATGTCATGTACCTTGAGGTGTTCGTCAAAGACAGCTGCATGTGAGGGAAAGTGTTAGGGTGCTTGCTGGAGCAAGGGGATGCAGCTTTTTGGATTGGTGCAGAAATGGCCAAGTATGTAGGAGGGAAAAAAATTATAAAGCAGAAACGGTGTTAAAGTCAACACTCATTAACTTGAAAGGAGCTTCAAATGCTGGGGGCCAAGCAGAAGAAAGCTCAACACTTGTAACTGTGCTGATTGTGGTAGCAAGTGCCATTTTGAGTAAGAATTCTGCACTTGGAGAGCTGAAAATAGAATTCAAGTTGAATTTTGTGAGTTGGGAGAGAGAGGTTGGTTGCTATGGTTGTTCACGCTGCTGAGGCTGGCAGTACTGCAATTCAAGGGACAGGGAATAGCTGTGTGCTGTAGGTATGTGGTCTGATTTTAAGACTTTGGTGCTGGTATATCAAATCTCCAGATTGGTTAGGATTGTGGCTGCTCCCCCTGCCCAGGACCTATGGTTGTGTGACACACACCTGCTGTGGAAGGAAAACACTGGGAAGAGCTGGTTCCTGACTGCGGGAGAAACAGCGAGGGAAGATGGCAGTGGTGGTTCCCAGAGTGTGGCAAACTGGATGTGTTAGCTCTTGGCACTGAAGAGTTTGAAGATGATGCTACCAAACTGGAGGTAAACTCTGGTTTCTTGGCTGATGTCTGGTTTTCATGCTAGTGCTGACAGGCTCGTGTTAGCAAGGAAAGGCATTAACTTAAATCAGTGCAGTTATTGGTCTGGTACCTAATTAATCAGTTTCATGTAGGTTATCTTTGTCCTTTTGCTTGTTTTCCTGATTTGCCCTTGTGCCAGTGTGAGTCTTCCATGTTCCCCCATGCTTCTTTTCCCCCATGGGGTCAGCAGACAGGATGGGGGAAGGGTTGTATTTGTTGGGATAACAGGCAGTTCCTAGCAACAGCTCCTGTACTCCTGAAGGACTTAATACAAGCAAAGGCACTGAGGTGCAGCAGGTGGTGTGTCAAGGATTGCTGTATAGCACATACCCAGCATTGATGTGTCTGACAACGTAATAAAGTAGCACTGAGTAAAACAACTACTGACATTCCTTGATGTGACACTTATCATTCAAATCTTCAGATGGATGGATGGTTGGTAGGTAACACCTTTCCTGCGCTTTCATCTCCCTAGACTGTAAGCTGTGAAGGGCAGGACTGTGTCTATGTTACACCATGATGCTCTTTGAAGTAAATGACATGTGCAGTTTAAAAAAACACTTCTGGGTGTAACTGCTGTAACATCAGATGCTGGTTTTCAGAGAAGGCTGCAGAAAAATCATTGCATTAGTCCATGCTGGATAAGCAGCAGGACCCAGTCCCAGGATCCCTGGAGCTCACTGTAAGCCACATGTCACACCAGTCAAAAGCTCTGCAGGAGTTCTCTGGGCCTGAACTGGTAACTCCATTTGGGAATGCCAGCTGCTTCATTTTGCATTAAAACAGGAAAGAGTTATCTGAAATGATTAGCCTTGACTTGTAAATAAGACCTTATTTATTTAATAAACCACCTTCTTCCCCTCCCACCAGTACTTGCCACCTGTCAGAACCATGCAGGTTATGGGCTAAGCCTTTTAATCACAGCTCCAGGAAGCAGGTCATGCTTTCACTATGGATTTGTTCAATGAAACAGCATTTTTGTGAAGCACAAGTCCTGTCCTTTTAATTTTTCCACAGCTGAAGTGATTGAGGTATGATTCTTATTTTACTGGAAGGCACCTGCAAGTGAAATGCTCAGTAAGGGCTCCTGATTTGAGGCCCTGCTGGTACAGTACCTTCCCTTCCACTCCACTACAATTTTGTTTCTGACCTAGCTAAGACCTGCAGCAGCTAAGGCTCAGGGTCCTACTTGCCCAAACAAATGTGGAACATGCCCTTGCCAGCTGTGGTCTGGAAGAAGTGATGCTCGTTGTCTTTACACTTAGCTCAAGAAAGCGAGAGCAATGCAGTCATTTTAAAGAACTTTTTATTAGTAATGCATAAACAAGAAATTGCATTTCAGTACCACATAACATGAAAACAAGCAGAAGACAATTCTGTTGCCTTTCTCTGTTAGAGCTGATGCCTCTGGTGTACCTGAAGCTGCACAGACAATACATGCACAGTGACAGCACAGAAGCAGAAGTTTGAAGGGGGAGGGTTTGTGCTTTGGGCCTGTACATGTCCAAAAAGTGCAAAAAATCCTGTTTGGGATTTATTTCTTTTTTTCCTTTATTAAAGAAGGGGGCTAGGGAGGAGGAAGAAGAAACAGCTTTAACAGAACTACAACTCAAATACACTCATTATCTTCATTCTGCTCTCTCAGTGACAGCACAGAAGCAGAAGTTTGAAGGGGGAGGGTTTGTGCTTTGGGCCTGTACATGTCCAAAAAGTGCAAAAAATCCTGTTTGGGATTTATTTCTTTTTTTCCTTTATTAAAGAAGGGGGCTAGGGAGGAGGAAGAAGAAACAGCTTTAACAGAACTACAACTCAAATACACTCATTATCTTCATTCTGCTCTCTAATTCATGTGTAACCACCTTTTGCAGGAACATGCCCACCTTAATTTTCTGACCTGAAGCCTTGGGCTCTGCCCTTCCTGAGAGTCGGGCCATGAGTGCCACCTTCCTATAGCTCTACATCAACTTAACCAGTGCTTATTTCCACCCAGCTTTGGAAGTCAACCTCCTTCAGAAGTCACATGAACTCATGCCCATGTCATTTCATTCTGGATTTAGCAGCCTCTCAAATCTGGCTCAATAATCCCACACTGCCATGTCTGGCACAGCCTGACCTGCAAAAGCCAAGGCATCGCTGGCTCCTGATGTGACTGGTAAGAGAAACACACGGGAGACCTGAAGCTTAGAGGAAACACTACAGCTGCATGGGAGGCACCAAGATTATGTGAGGGGTTTTTTCATATTGGATGCTCATCTTTTTGCACTTATGGGGTTGTTTTTTTAATCAAATGTGTCAAGAATCAAACAGGTCTGTTTTTGTTGTGAGTAGCTTGGCACCTTGAAAGACTATCTGCTTAAAAATGTGGTTTTTTAATTAGCTATAGTAAGGTCTATTCCAAAGTGCTTCCTCTAGAAATGTTCTACAGAAACCATCTCACTGACCTCTTCAGACTGCAGCAGCTCCTGCTGTTAACTCAGGACACAGAGCCTGGGCTACCTGTGTATCTGACAGCTCAGCCAGGCACTGCTGCTGCAAAACAGCCCAACCAGAGAAGGAACTGAAGTTACTGAATTGCAGTTTAGTGCAACTAAACAAACTAAGCTACTGCTGCATAAAATTTGCTGTGTCTGTTTCGTAACACTTCAGCTCCATCTCCTGACTGTGCCCCATGATGTTCACTGAGTGCAGACCTAGCATGGTCAAATTCATTCACAAGTCTTTGCTTGTCAATGTGTTGCAGTTTCAACTCTCTGGAATTGGTTTCACCTGGAAGTGGTGCTAATTGCTTCCAAGTACTGAAAGCAGATGGAAAGTTGCACTGCAGGATCCCTTCACAGCACTGACACTGAGCACTCAGCTCCTCAGCAGCAGCTCTCAAAAGTCTTTAACCAGCTGCAAACACTTTGAAGCCTCTGCTTTTTGGAGATGGGGTCCCTGGGAGCACAGGAGATTTCTCAATGCCAAGGTGAGAACAGAGGGAGGGCCACAGGCTGCCTCTGCTCTGGGGTCCCAGACCTCATGGGTGCTGCTCAGTGCCCACCCCACACAGCTGGCATGAGCCCTCCTGGTGGGAGGGGACTGTGGCATTGGACTCCATCGAGCTGTTGTGAGAGCAGAGCTCAGGAAAGGGTTTCTGTGTCTCTGTATCACATCAGGCTGAGCTAATGCCCCTCTGTCATGGTTCTCCTACCAGAAAATGCTGGTCAATAGTAATTTAAGATCCCCCCCAAACTTGAAATGCAGTAGTAAAAATCAGACAGAAACAACAAAAGAGATTTTTATAGCTGGAATCAATATTCATAAACATTCTCAGATTGGCCTTAAGATACACACATACAAAAGAAGAAATAAACCAGAGCAGCTCCAGGTTATCAACATGGCAATACTATAAAATTTTCTGGTAACATTAACATAATCCATATTCTGTAGCACCAGAGTGTACAGTTGCAGCACCTTTCCCTCATGCCTGTGTGCTGTCACTGTTTCACAGGTGAGACTGAGCTCGTAAGACATTCCTAAAAGATGTACAGAGCTGCTGGATGAGGTAAAGCATGAAGGTATCAATCAGGAGTTTAAAGTTGGATCTTCTAAATTAGTTTTAACCTATAGAGCATGCAGCCTGCAACTAACCAGGGAAGCTGATGCTGAACTTGCCTGGGGAAAAAGGGGAGCTCAGGAGAGAAGAGAGAACAAGTTAGAGCTGTGATTAACATGTTCTCTCCACTTCTGGTTTAAAAACTGAGACCAATCCATCAAAAAACCTCTCCAAAAGACTGCCAGTATTTCTCTCCCAGTAGTGAGTGAGGGATGGAGATTTCCCAAAGCCTGTACCACATGCAGGACAAACGTGCCTAAGGTACAGACTGCCAGTGTTGGGAGAAGCAGCACACTGGTTGGCTGGAAATGATGACTAGGAGCTAATCACATCACTGGGGTTACACAAGCAGTTTTATTGCTATTCTAAAGGTAATTCGACATGTTTCCATCCCTTCATGCAGCCCAGCCAGTGTTCAGCTGTTATGCAATCATTTTCCTTAACAATTCTTTGCCAAAACAAACGTCTGACTGATCTTACAAAACTATAAAAGCATGAAAAAGAGAGAGGCAGAACCTTTAAATAAACTTCCATATGAAAAATTAACACAGACGAGGGTTATAATGGAAAGGCATTTTATTTTCACCAGGTAACACCCCTCCCTGTAGAAAGGAAGTAATGGGGAAAGGGAAAAAAACCCACCCCAACAAACTCCCAAAACACCCCCAAAACACTACTGTCACCATGAACACTCGAAAGGTCAGGTTTGAGAGCTGCAGCAAAGGTTTGCTTGCATCTTCCATTGCTGCCGTGAGGCAGAGCTGGGTTTGCATTCCTCACAACCAGGTTCACACACAAAACAAGACCAGTGCTGCCAGAGGCATTTTTAGCTCCTTGGGATTCCTATGATATATTTAAACAGACCTTGGGTGTACTCATAAAGCTAAAAAAAGTAAGAAGAAAATAATTTAAGAATTCATGGAAGGGAGCTCTCTGTGCTAGCCCTGCATTCCTTTCAGCAGCAACTCACTCTAAGATGCCTCTGGAGTGCAAACTGTGTTAGGGGGCCGAAAGCGTTAACTCTACTAAAAGGTAACAGCCAACACACATATAAATAAGACTCATTTCCTTTTTTAAAACATCACAGGAAGGTCAATTCCCACTGCATGATTGATGGAGACTTCCTAAATATTAACAGATATATTACAGATATTTACAAGCTTCTGATTTCGCCCTTTGCCGCTGTGGGAGCGTAACTAGGCCATGCTGGGCAGCACCGCGGGGCCAACGCTGCGGTGGAGTTGGGATTTCAGCGCAAGCAGCGACACGGGGAGCTAAAAATAGCTCTCTCCACAGAGAGCCAGGCAACCAGCGAGCTGAGCTCCTCCAGGCTTTGTGTGACAAACCAACGCGCTGCTTTTCCTTCTGCGGGATGAAATGCCGGGATAACGCGGAGCGGCTGTGCCGGGGAGGAAGGGATGGGAGGCGAGGGCAGCTGCAGCTCTCCACACTGCCTTCTGGAGCCTGCCACGGCCCGTGCCAGCAGCCTGGAGGGTGTTTGCCAGGTTTTCCTGCCCCATGGCAGCTCTGTGTGAGCAGCAGGCAGCAGGCTGTACAACCACTGTGTTGGTGTTTGTGCCCTGTCCAGGGAAGGCACAGGCTGCGTCACAAGGCTCTGCCGCTGCCCCAGGGACACCCGGGACACTGCCAAGGTGAGGAGGCAACAGGCATGAAGGACTTTGCACACTCAGGATATACTCAGTCCTTCACCCCACCTGCTCTACAACATCCTGAATTCCTCCCAAAGAGGAAAACAAATGTGCTGGATACCGTGCACCTCAGCGGCTCGCGGATGTCAGGGAAGAGGACTGTGAGCAGGGGACTGAGACTGTAACATGTGGCTGGGGCACTTCCATGAGAAAATTATGACAACAACAATTACAACAACAACAGGGGAGATGCAAAGTGAGATTTCCTGCATTCCTTTCCGTGTAGTTTCCCTGATCACTGTGCAGCAAACGCACGGCCTGGTTTTGGCACAGAAACAAATGCTGATGTGACTGAGATCAGGCGACCCCTCCAGGAACAGCAGAACCTTCCAATCAGCCTGTGCTGCTCACCTTCTGCAACCCTACATCCTCATCTCATGCCAGAACTCCAGGTGCTCTAACACACCAGACACTTCTCCAGAGGTACCCGGAGGAGAGGGCCCTGACACCTGACCTCCCATGGGACAGCTACGAGGGAGTTAGCACTGAGCCCTGCTTCTCCTGTTTGCATTGCTTCAGAAAAAAATGTGAAACGATTTCAATAAGCCCTGTGTACGCAAAAATTCTCATTGTCCAAGGGGGCATTGAATGAAAAATAAGGATGGGTGAGTCCCTGGGAAGTTTTACAGAGACTTTTGCATGTGCTTTTCAAATCAGCTTACAGGGGAGGATATGGATGGCTGCTCCGAAGGCTGCGATGTAACATGCACATACACCCTGAAGGGGAAGCCTCACTCCCCTGGGCAGCAGGAGGCACCCACAGTGGGACTGCCAGGCAGCCCTGGTGCCCCCACAGCCTCCACACCCTGCCAGAGTCTGTCTGCCTCTTGGGCTTTTCATTGCACGAGGTTTGGACAGAGGAATCTGTTTGGATTAATACATCTTTAAAATCATGTTATGGAAATCCAGTCCCAGCTACTTTGGAGCAGTTCTGAGGTATCTCTCATTAATCCGAAGTATAGAAATGTTAATAAATAGATCTGAAACTTTTCTGCTATGTCATTCTATAATACACTGCTATATAGATATTAAATATGCCTCAGGGTATTAAAAAATTTATGAAAAAGTTACAGTAGTTGATTTTCAAGTATTAATAACTTGGCTATGTTAGCTTGTTTTTAAACACCAAAAAGATCTGGCCCCAAATTATTCACTAAGCTCTGGCTATGCCTGAATTAAAAACAACAAAAAAAAAGTATTTTGAATATAAAAAAAGTGCAAAAAAGCATGAGATGTCAGTTAATGTTGTAACATCGTTGGAACTTCCAAACAACTAGTCTAGCACTCTTTTGTGAGGGAATTGAAAAGTGGAAAGGAATGAAAAAAAGGATTAAAGAAAAAAAAGAAGAGAGGTCGCTCCCAATCTGAGACAGCACTGTCCCAAATTTCAGCAGAACAAGAATTTTTACAGCCAAGTTACAAACCCCAGAAAAAATGGGGTTACTAGTGGATATGCTGTCAGACAGAACTATAGTGTGCTCCATTATAATACAAATGTACACCTTACTCACTGTTTTCTCTGAGTAACCTCGAGAACAACTTTACAGGTGCTCAGTTAAAATTAGAAGCCTCCCTTATTTCCCATCCTCCCCATAAACTGTACAACTCTACTACTAAAATTCACTGCTACTAGTAGTCATCATCATACATTCAAGATAGAAAGTAAACTACCAAAACCTGCTCAGGAGACACTTGGAAGTACACTAAGGCTTAAAAAGTACAGCAGCTCAGGGGTATGGCCAACCACACTCTGGTGAAGAGCTTTGTCACCTGCTTTGCCCCAAGACACAGACACTGCAGAGTTCCATGCTGAACCCTGATCTCAGAACAACCAAAATGGTTCAAAGAAAGATGGTTTTGACCACAGCTGCTCACACGCAGCATCTGGTGTGTGATAGTACCTTCTGCTGTTTCAGCTAGGGCGTGAGCATTACGAGGGTGGTAATGCCAATGTGACTTACTGCTGGCTACTGTGCTAACGCTGACACTTTGTTAGGTTTGGTTCTCCATTCCACACACGTTTTGCAGCTCATCTCCTGAAAAATGATTCAAAGCATGGCTAAAAAAAGATCGAAAGCAAGAAAAGGCTTTCTAGTCTCAACGCACACGTACAAAAGAGGCAACAATTCCAAACTACTGATTTGCTCCCAGTGTGAGCAGCTGACCCATTGTGTATCGCTCTGTACAGATCTCAACACAGCGCTCTGTGTCTCCGGGAACCGCTGGAGTAGGAAATCCTGTGACCTAATGCAAATCCAAGCCACTCAAGTGAAACGAAGCCACGGAACGATGATCCGGTTTCGGTGACCTTGCTCATGGACGATGACCTCATGAAGACAAAAGCAAAGAAAAAGGCACAGGGCTCAGATCTCATTGATAGTCCTTTCAGAGGGGCAGTACTCGGAGGTTCCCGGTGACGACATGTAGAAGGATTGTGTTTTCCTTTTCAACCTGGCTCGCTTGTTGGCCAGAGAGAGGCTGCGCCGGCTGGAGTTGATGATTTCTGAAATAAAGTTCTTGCAATCCACGCAAACCTCCATTGTGCTCCAGTCCTCCATTAATTCTTTGGGAAACTCTTCCTGTGACTTATCCACAGATTTGGACCTTGAGGTCAACCTGAAAGGCAAAAAATCAAAACACAATCTGTCACATGATTTAGCAGCTTGGCAGTGAGGAGCCAGTGAGGGATGCCTTCAGGAAATAGCACATGAGAAAGGTCTGGGTTTAAATTTTCCTTTCTCCTGTCCCCAAAATGACACCAGGAGACCAAACACTGGAGAGGACAGCTTCTGCCTGGTTTGCCAAGATTGCAGGGTCACTAACTCGAGGGCATGTGTAACATTTACAACCTGGCAAAAACAACCTTGCTAATAACTAAAAATAGATTACACCTTTGGCTAATCTACACAGCATCACAGCACTAGTGATTTATGCAGAGGGTTTATACAGAAGAGTCACTCAAACCCAAGCATTTCTTTTATATTTAATTTCTTGGATTAGCTTTGACAACCATCTGTGTATAAGATATAAAACCAATATGTAATTTGATAATGTCAAAGTGAAAAAAAAAGATGAAAATTGGAATTAGACAAATTAAGAGTTAAAAAAAGATCAATCTGTGAACAGACATCACTGAATTCCCATTCAATGGGTGATTCTAGCCTGTGATATTTATCTCTGGAAAGTCTATTCACATCAGAAAAAGACATGTTAAGGATATTTTGGCAGAGGTGCTACAGAAATACAGGTGCCCCAGACTCCTATTTCACCTGTAAAATGAAAAAGGTTTAAGACATGAGTAGTGTAGCTATTTCTTTAAATCAAAGCAATGAGTAGAAGAGAACTGGCTTTTTAGGCTTCAGAGAAGCTATTTTTAGAAACACTAGCAACTCTAAAACAGGTAGACAGCATCTTCATGACTGATAGCCCAGCATGAAAGACTTTAGAAACATCTGCACACACGAGCTAAGGTTGGTTCTCACCTGCTCCGCAGTGAATGGTGGTGACTGGTGGAGGGTTTCTCTGGCTTCATAAAGCTTTCTCCTCTTTGCAAGGTTGAAGGTCCCAGTGAGAAGATGGGGAGAGTAGAATATGGCTTTGATGGCAACCGCATCTGTTGAGAACAGCAGAAGGAATGTGCAGTATCAGCACAAGGATTACAGCTTTTCAGAAAGGCTCTAACCATAAGTTTACTTACTTTTTTGCAACACTGTGAACATACAGGCCTATGAAAGGAAGCAAGAGCATGAATCAATTAACTGGGAAAAATTACATTTAAGTCAAGAAAAAGGACAAATGTTTTCAGGAGTTAGAATCCTCTCCCATCCTCCCCTTAAACAAACATTTTCATTCTTAAAGTTTCTACAACGTAATGACTTCCATCAAAACATGAAACCAAAAGCAAGGAGAAATGCTGAACGAAAACTACGGCTAAACTAAAAAATAGAAAAAAAGAAAAATAAGCTGTTTTTCCTCTAAACAAACCTCCCATGGCAAGTGAGACCATAACTCAGTGATTGCACAGATGTCCTGGCTTACTCTCTCACTGTTCAACTCAAAATTTATCATTTTGCCTGCAAATGATTCCTTCTCCCTTCTCCCCTGCCCCAATACTCCAAAAATAACCCAAACGATAAACTGTCTTGAAAACAGAGGTTGTGGAACTGTTGACTGGGGAGTCTGAGTAAATTCCATCTCGCTCTCCCATAAGCATAAAAGAACAAGTGAGTGTTTCTCTCACTTTTAGTCAAGATTTTCAGTCCAAGGAAGCTATTCTGTCATGTAAGAAGGGTTTTTTTTAACATAGACTGTCACAGAAATAAAACCAATCAGCAATAAGCAGCAGAAATTTTTGGAGGTTTCTAACATGTAAACCAGTACTTCCCCTTCTGTAATAGTACTCATTTATTAACAGATATTAAATACTTACCTCTTACAGAACTGACAAGTGTAAGACCAGGTAAAGAAAGAAAACCTTCTTGTTCGACAGCAAAAGCAGAGCTAAAAGAAGAACAGAGGAATCCACAATGTTAGGCAAAGTCCCACACAGTGATGACTTCATCTACCAGTTGCTATTAGCAACATCACAGTTGCAGTACTATATCCAGCTCTGGGGTCCCTCCTTCCAGAATAATATAAAAAATAATGGTCCAGAATTGTACCTTCATACATTTAGAAATAGGCCTTTAATTGTTTTACCTAAATTAAACACTTGACACTTAACTAAATAAATTTCGTTAGAAATAAAAGTGAACCATTTTAATAGTGGGAGAAATTAACTAAAGCATCAACTTACTTTGAGATTTGCTAAAAGCCTATTACTAAGCTTTATATATCATGACAATAGGCAACAGCTGAATCTAATGAATGACATTGTAAGATTCTTGTTCCTCTGCCTTAAATGTATTAAATCTTCAAATTAAATCTGCATACTAGACACAGGTAGGTCTGCAGGTAAAATACACAGTTAAGTCAAAATACACTTGCTGGAGGTGTTCAAGAAGCACAAATCAGAAGGGGGAGAAACGGAAGCTGCTTCTACTGGTAAGTACCAATTTCCAATCTGCAGTTTACAGAAAAAAATGCATTAGTTAATGGGTCTCTAATATTAAAAGTGCTGCAGGGGTCACATGTCATCTGACTGCTCTGAAGGCTTTCATTCCCTCTATGCTTGACTGTAAGGATTCAGATGAAGAACTTGTAGTTTCCTACTGCTACCTGTAATTCTGTTTTCTGGAACAGAAATTGCTTCTGGTAAGCAATCCTGCAGAAGGCATGGGGACAGAAATCACTTCAGGCAATGGAGTTTAAAACAGATACATAAACTGATAATTGCAAATGCTACTGCATTTTTATAGACAATCTAAACAAATGAAGCATTGAAACATAGAATCAACCAGGTTGGAAGATACCTCAAAGGTCATCGAGTCCAACCCTACTGCCGTTACTAGACCATGGCACTAAGTGCCACATCCAGGCTCATCTTGAAAACCTCCAGGTTTGATGTTTCTGCACATAATTCAAGGAAGCTGATCCATATGTTATACATTTAGGGAGATGTTTGGTGGGTATCTTTTCTTTCTCTCCAATGCAGGACAAGAAACAGATGTGTAAATGGGAGGTTTGTGCAACCAACCTCCTTCACTAAGCTTCAGAGCCTCCACAGACTCAGCCCTACCTTTCCTTTCTTGAGAGCAGTGTAGACATCTTTATATTGCTGGTACTTTTCCAGCTCTGCCTTCACCAGCACCTGACGGATGTGCATGACCTCCTCCACTGTCAGAGCCAGACATTCCACTGGATAACAGAACTCCTCCTGGAAGCCAAAAAGCCCCATATTATTTCAAAGCCAAACAGCTTCTTCCAGACTTCAACCTAGACAACCAGCCACCTGGTTAGTAACTCCAGACTCAGGGGGTTTCTCCCTTCAAACTGGAATAGCACTGGCTCATTCATGGGCATCACGTGAGTACGAAACCATCAGAAGCTGTGTAAGTGTGATCTAAATGGTCTTATGTTCAGCCTTCACAACAATAACAGTTTTCTTCATCTTTCCTCCTCAAACCACTTGACCCTTCTCTCCATTTGTCCTTTATTACAAAGATCTGTTTCAAAACCATCAGCATTCAGATTTGTAATTTGAAAGGGAAAAGGTAATACGGTAGTTGCTGTTATTTTATGTCTACTGCTTGAAGCAAACATAAAATAACTTCTCTGAGACTTTGTGATGCCCAGAGTGGCCAAGGAAAGTTGTTAGTAGCCCATTCTAGCAGAAATCTTTATTCAGTGGTACCTCATCTTGGTGCTCACATGATCAGAATCCCACCAAGACCACAAAGTGTTACATCAGTTCAGGCAGAAATGTTCTCCTTTCTGTCCCAGAAAGTAACACTAGCAATTTAAGCTTTAGAGAATAAGCTTCCAATATCAAGCAGGTGAACTGGTTACCCAGTGTTGCGTTATTAATGGCAGAGACTCAAATAGAGACTAACAGCACAACTTTCCACTTACAAAATTTTGCATTTGTTGTGTGTTACAGCATTTAGGAGAATATTGAGTGGAGAACTCCTGAATTTGGTACCAGAGAATAAAAAGCACCAACCCAATTTGTAATCTAGCCCAGTAGTTGATTATACATTTCCAAGAGAAAGACAGAAACCTCTGTGGGAACTCCCATCGCTTTATGCTTAGTGAACCTTTTCAGTCAGCCCAGAGGGGCTACTGTGCAGTAATGACAATGACAGGCAATGCTCTCTGAATAAATGAAGGAAATTTCTCTTGCAAACACAAAGACGTGGCTGACAGTTTGGAGATCTCGTTTACAAATTGAAGTGATGAATCGGATTAGTACGGAAATACTCCATTTCCATGTACTCAGAGGTCTGTTCTGTCTTTCCATCAGATTAAAAAGAAAATCTTTCTACGTTGCAGACCTGGCAAACATTAGCATTTAGGAACCACCACATTTTTAAAAACTGTTGTCTTACCTATCTAGAAAGGGAACACAAAGAAACTTCACTCTGTTTAAGGTACCCCACAAAAGACTAGAATTGAGTTAACTTTGTTAGACTTGCCAGCTAAACCTTTGGGGCATGGAACACTAGTTCTCTGGAAAGGACAAACTACATCAAAAGCAACTGCAATTTGCTCTGAGGTGTAAAACTGCACAGCCAAAACAAAGTAACTTCTGTTCCTTGTGAGCAACTTTACGGCTAACCAGCAGCTCTCAGCATTTCATTCTGGGTTCTTCCCATAGCAACTGCCTTGCTATGGAGAAGGCATGGCTGAAGGCTGGGGCGAGCGGGAGAGGAAGTGGGTGGGAAAGTGGGATGCATACAATGCCAGCAAAACCCCTCGATTCTGCATCGTGGGAGACTGGGACAAACTGTCCGAGGTGAATGAGGCTGACTGAATGCTTGTAATCAATCAGAGCTTTAAGTCCTTTAGAAATACATTTCTTACTTGAAGCTCTTCCTTCCCCCTCATGAACGCCCATTCCTGTAATTTACAGAACGGTGACGTCAGGGAATATTGCTCCTTTGAAGAAAGTCTGTTGATCTGCTATAGGTGGAGAGCATGTACTAGGGGAATAGTGTGGGCCTGTTGTGGTACCAATTGAAAATGAGTGTCATTAAAATAGCAATAGCCAGCAGGCAACAGGGGAAACAGAAAATGTTCACAAGTTTAAATGCTAATGTTTTAATTCCAGAGGTTACACAAGGACAACAAAATGTTAATGCAACATTAAATGAAAGATAAATATTATGCTGATTTCAGAAAACTGCTTGGTTTTTTTTTTCCCCTTTTCAGAACAGAAATAAGTACATTAAAAAAATCTCTTGTTTCTACACTACCTCTAAGGCATTGAAATTAATTACGATTACGCTAAGCACTGGCTAAACTTCATTAAACAATGATGCTCTGGAGCTATTGCTCAAACTTTCAACAACAGTCTGCACCCAAATCAGGCAGCTCCAAGTCAGAGCACTTCAGCTCTCTGCAATATTCACATATGACAGAACATACTAAAGACAGAATGTGGTTTGAATGGTCTTGATTTTCTGGAATTATAATCATTTTAATATTAAAGACAGGTCAGTATACTTATTTTTAAAGGGGAAAAATCTTACTTAAAAATACTTTTTTGAACTTGAAGTTTCCATGATCCTCTTCAGAATTGGCTTAACACTTCGATTGTGCAATCACTTATAATAGCTTAGGGTGTATACGTGTAATTTTGTTACTTAGCAAAATCAGGTACTTAGAATTGCACATCCATAATGTGAAATAAAGTGCTTTGTAGGTCATTCCCAGCACACATAGACCATTATGACTAACACATTTTTACTTAATGCATTCCTTGTAAAACTTCTCATTAAAGGATGTCACTAGACATTCAAATGAGCTGCATTAGTAAATTGCAAAATGTGCAAGTGCCAGATTGGCCTCTAAATTCTGCAATTCACAATTAGTCAAGGACTCTAGACTCTCGTTGCTTTTGCAGACTAGAAGTTTATAAAAGGGCAGAGTTGGATATCTCAACTATAAACTCTCCTGCAAGAAGTTTCACCCTTCCACTTACTGGTTGGGACAAGAAAACGAAGGAAAAATTAAGTTATTCATGTTCAGTTCTATATAGGAGTAAATGAATTCATTTTTCTTTTCATTGGATTTGCCTTCCCTGGCACATGACTATGAGTTATTCTCCAAGTTCTGATAAATAGTGTGCTGAGGACCAAAACAATATGTAGGTTTTCAAGTAAAACAGATTGCAAATGTCCTTCAATTCTATGTAGTGTATCTTGGTAGAAACATCTCACGCTTTTCAACATAGTCCAAGGATTACAATAGTTTTGCTGTATTTTTGCTGCAGGATCTTCATGTGCTGTGATATTTAAGGTCTGTCCCATTGATAATCTTGTGATGTTGCATTTTTAGTTTGCTGTCCTTTCAGAACTGATTTTTTTCCCCCGTGAGGTGATTGAAGACACACAAATATCCTACACATATTGAAATCAATGTCAATCAGGTGCAATGTCCCAGCCTAAGCTTTAATTCTTGCCACAGCTGAGGAAGTGCTCCCCAAGGAGGGAACATGCTGGTGAAGGTGATTTTCAAAGCCAGCAAAAAGAAGCAAACCTTTGGGGGTTTCCACCTGCTGGCAAAAGCTCTCTCACAGAGATAGTACATAGCCCCTGCCACCCCACACATGGCTGCTTCAACGGGATGAGAGCTGAGCAGAGAAGCTGCTTGTATAGTTGAAAAAAGTGGTCTGAAAGTCATCCTTGGAAATAAACGGGTTATCCTAGGAACCTGAACAATAAATAGGAAGCAGAGAAGCGAATGCTGTGTATAAATGAAACCATTAGCTTTGGTCCTCTGGGTCATGGAAAAAAAAAAGATAATAATTTAAAAAGCAAACAGACTACAAAGGCATCCATATGTACATCTCAGGACAGTGGCTTCATCCTACTGATTAAGCACCAAATCAGCTCACTATAGCAAGCAAACCACCAGGGCTGACCCTCCAAAATCACTGAGCCACTCTGCCTTTCCGTGTGGCACTGGTAGGGTGACATATCAAAAGAACTATGTTTGGCATTTTTCCAAGCTCGTTTCCCCTCCCCACCTACTTAGGCCTAACCCCCCCTGTCTGATGAGATGCCAGTTCACAAAACCATCGTTAGTATGCAAGACAGACCAGTTTCTTGCTAATCCTGCTAAGAGACTGTAGCAAACTCCTGCCTGGTTTGACTGGCATTGAGGGCTATTTACTGACGAGGCCTCTTTCACCTTGGAGAGAAACTGCGGTCACAGGAGCTGGTGATAAGAAATGAAACTCCATCAATCCTGGAGGAAGGGATGAAGAAGTGTGATGTCAATGAAAAGTAAATAATATTCTGCACTTATTGAGAAGCGTTCACTCCGGGAACGGCAGTTTTACTTATGCAACATCTGGCGCAGCCACTGAAAGAGGTTGGCATCCCTCCGGGGATGGAAAGACGTGCAGAAAGCCAAAGCATGGAACTGGGCCAGTTCCAGCATCACAGAACTCATCCACCAACACGAAAAACAAGAGTACTGTGGGAGTCACACCCTAGAGGGCACTATTGCCAAGAGAAAGAATTGGCTCTCTAGGCATCAAATAGGTTCTTATTAACGGAACATCGTTTCACTACCGATCTTCCTTCTTTCTCACTCCATAGATCAAACCAAGTTAGATAACATTTCTCTAAGAATTAAAAAAAACACAACAACAACCAAATAAAAAAAGCCCCAAAAACTTTAAAAAAAAAAGAGCCAAGCATAAAAGAAACTAGTAAAACCTTTCCCATCTGTTCCCACATTAGCATGACCAATCTAATGGCTTTTTCTCCCTCTTCCTTTAGTATTTTTCAGGGGGAACGGAATAATTGAATTAGTTTTTATGTAATGGTTTTATTTTGTATGTTTTTTTCTAGGCATATGTCAGTGAACAGACTGACAGAAAGAGAATACGTATGTGGTCAAATAGGTCCTGGTAAGAACTCGGTTGACCTATTTAGAATAACAGCCTCAAATAAGATTTTTAAGTTGCATGATCCTCTGAAATACACATGAGATTCATATTATGATGTAACATACCCAGATACACTAAAAGCATGATGGAGTAAATGTCTCAGTGTAACAGATGATGCTTTCCCCCCTCCTCCCTTTAAACTATATGCCTGTGAATGACTCTGGGCCTACCAGAAAATGGCCTTCCGCATATAGTGAGTGCAGCAGGCAATGACAGGGCAACTCATTTTATGTGATGGTGTCTTTGAATGTATGCTGAAAGGAGCCCTCCAGCTTGGTTTTGCTGCAGTATGTTCTGCTCCAAGGTCACTTTGGCAAAAGATGTCTATTTGTGTTGTGCATGTTACATGTTACTACCTGACCTTCACCTGGAATGAGGAACTACATTTTACTTGCAAGGATGTAATGAAATCCAGCAGACCCTCTGAAAAGGAAAAGCATATTGTAGGGAACATTTGGAGACATTTTTCTTGTTAATGATCAACTTCATCATCTAATGTGACGGATCCTGGCCATCATTTCTTGGGCCAACTAAAACGCTCTTCAAAGCCCGTTAATACCACTGCACTACAAGACAGGGCAAGTGAATATTCCCTTCCTTTCAAAACCAGGATGTGTTTATCAATTTCTCTATTCGCCAGTACCTCATGGGGCACACTTTGAAACCCTGCTGGTAAGAAAAGAGACAAGGAACATATCCTGCATGAAACTACAAAGCACTAATCAGTATGTCAGCATAAACGGACCAGGATTTCATACCCTTTGCTGTTTGTACTCTGTTGGAAAACAGTTCTCAATTAAAGCTAATTGATCAAATGCACTGTACTTTCTTCTCAGGCAACAACACAGGTTTTTGCATCAGTAACTTCAACAAAGCAACACAGACAAACCTTGATTTGGATTACTAAAAGAGCTTTCGTATGTATAAACATTACTATGCAAGTTCTTAAGGTGGGAAGAAAAGAAACCATTCCATTAATTCGGCCATTACCTGCAATGCTTCCAACAACTAAAAAATTTCCCCCAAATCCCAAAATATCCACTGCTTTGGAATTGTCTCTATTCAAATGGAAAACCAGTAATGTGAAGTTCGTCTGCTTTGGTAACATTCTGAAACAAAATCAAGACATGTGGCTTTACCCAGAGTCCTAATCAAAGTGCAAATATTTTCTGAGGCGCCTGTACCTGGGATTTTGGACAAATATGCTAGAGAGACAAAGTTCAAATCTTGATTTCAAAGCGTCTTTAGTTGCCAAGGGCTGTTCCTGAATTGAGGAGTTTTCTTTCAGCCAAGTTCTAATCACACTGAAGCCAAAGGTTTAATTTTCATTATACTCTTAGCATGCCTCTTTTTCTCTCTCCTACTACCCACTCCACTTACAAGTGACCTGGAGCTCTGTTTTGAAGGGGGTAGGAACTGTCTCACATTGGTTGGCGTTTCCTTTTCAATGGAGTGTCGTCTCTGCGGCGGCTGTCGTCTCTCCGGCTGCGGTGTAGACGATATGGGCAAGAACTTTGGAGGCGCTGAGGATTCAACCAGTAGAAAAAAGTTAGTTCTTGTAAGGGAGACTGTTAGATAACATTGCTCAGTACTTAATCCAGCTACTGATTTGCTAAAATTTCTACTACTGGTAGCTGAAGTTACACATGCATACTCAGAGGATATGAGCATACTTCAAGACAGGTTTCCCAGTCATCACATTTGCCTGACTGAGAGAATAGGAATACACACAAAACTAACAAATAAGCCATGCTACTGTCCAGTTACATTATTTATAAATTTGATGTTTCAGGATATTAGCTTATTCTACTTATTTCACCATTATGCACAGAAAATACATGCAGAGATTGCATGTTTCATCACAAAACCTTTCCAGTGAAACTGAAACACTTTGAAACAAATGAAAAACCCTGTCACATAGTAAAACCTACAATAACTGTGCCTGGAAAAAAAAAGACCAGATCTTCCCCTCTGGTCAGCAAGTACTTATGAGAAATACTGGTGATTGCAATGTGTCTTTCAAACAAGTACATTTGCTGCCATGGTGACAGAGATGCAGGAAGCATTTAAATTGGTCTTAGGCTAGAACATGTTTCTGCAGCAACAAATCACTTTATGGGATGAGCATAGCTAAACTATCCCCTCCATTCATTTGTGACTTCCTCTACAGTTCTACATCAATTTCAACTGTGAAACCTTCTGTTTCACAAAGATACCCATACAAAGTGGAAGCTAATGCCTTCCAGTCATTAATCACGTTTGACCTATTCAGCAGGTTCTAAGGTTCAGCTTTAGAGGTTTATTCCATTAACAACGCTCAGCTACAGCTTTGTAGAAAAACTTCAAAGTTCACAGCACAGAAGACAACAGAGGTGTGTAACAGCAGCCAGTGGGCTCTCTTATAGTAACTCACTCTTTCTGCTGCTGGTGCCTTCTTGAGAGGGGTCTTCCACTTGTGAGGGGGAGATGCTGCTGCTACTTGTTGATTTGTGCACTGATTCTTCCTCCTGTGTGGCAAGAGAAAAGAAACAGAATTCCTCAGGGACTGCTTTTAGTTCTCTTACTGCTTCTTAGCTCACAGAAAACATGAGATATCCAAGATATTTTGTGCCATTCAATCACTCAAAGCCATAGAAGTTCTGAGAAAAACATTGACTCTGCACAGTACTGAGCAAATGGAATTTTCAGTGCTCTTTTTTTTAGAAGCTGAAATAAATGTAATATGGTTGGAATTCAGTGTACTTAACTACTGCATGAAACAACAAGGTCAGGAGAGAAGGTGCGTGAATCCATTTTAACCCATTAAGTTTCTTTGTTGAAGTCAAAAACTTCTAGGGATTTGCAGCTACAGAGGATATGTTAACTCAACTTTATATCTCGCACTTAACAAGGAATCGGCACTTAATTTTTCTGGTCTCCAAAGGAATGAGTACCACTTACACAAGTGACTCAGGTAAAGAGAAACTATTCTGATTTGCACTGCTCTGTTATCTAACTCCCAATCCTGGTGCTTTTCTCCCTTTTTCTGTATTTAAAAGAAATTTCATTCATTATTATATATTTCTTCAGAAGAGCCAAAAGCATCTCCTGCAAGATGAAGAAAAGTGAAATGGGCTTTGACTAACACCTTTCACTTATCTAAAGAATTGTGCCACTCAAATTATTCAATCCTTTGCTTTCACCTAAAAACTCTGTCTTCATTCACCAGATACCAGCAAAGATACAGATCACCACAGGAACCTCCCAAAGGAACAGCACTGAAGGACTGAGCCTGAATGCTCTTTAGCTTTAATGTGAATGCTTTTAACCAAGGAGACTTACATCATTTAAGTTGTCAAGATTTACAGATCAAACATGTGACCTGCTCTAAAATCCAGCAAGTGGCTGAACTTCCCTCTCACAGATTTCCTTAGTTACATGAATCACAAGCACAAAAACCTCCAGTGGCTGAAAGATTGCCTTCTTTGGTAACAGCAAGTCAGAAAGAAAAGCTGGCAGGATCACCTCCATGAGCACCATGCATCACTGGACAGAGTCCTCTACAAATTCCCATCAGGTGACCTGGCCCCTAGGCTTAGCCCAAGGGTAGGTGTTGCATGTGAGGACACTGATGTATGCGGTTCCCACATACATGGCACAACACAGTAGTCTGCAAAGGGACTCAAAACAAGCTCAGATCCCAGTACTCACTTTCACATCTCATTTGTGATCTCACAAAACATTTGTGATGGGAAGCTTGTAGGGAAGTTTGAGCAGCACGTTTAGCTACATCAACTGTTTTACTTGCAGAAACCAGTACAGTTTTAGCTACAGAGCTGGCTCAGACAGCTTTGCATGTTGCTGCTTCGTGCTGTATGGTTGCTTTAAAAGATCAGTGGAGAAGTTGCATGACAATTGGATGCCCTGTTGTTTAGAAGGGGCGCAACAGTGTTCACAACCCTAGAGTTAAACATTCAAACTCTGTGAAGGAGAATACCTCTGTGCAAAGGGAACTACTCAACTTTTCACTTTGTAGAAGTCAAATTCTTCTGAGTGGAAGACTAGTTTTCCATTAGCTAATGAGCTAAGATGAAGAACTAAGTAAGTTGTTATTCTGAAGAATTCTAAAGAACTGTTAGAGCCAATGGCTAAGTATAAAAAAATAATAAGCATAAACCAAAATAGGGAGAATGGAAGCTAGGAGTACATTAAATTTGACATACAATCCTACTTAGCCAACAGGTATTCCTGGTTTGTCATTTCAAATTACTTGTTCTGTGCACAAACATGTGCACTGAAAATGCTATTACTGCCCTGTGGTTTCTCAAACACAGAAGGCTTTTTTGAGAATGAAATCTTGTGTAGGAAGTACTGATGAATCATTGGATGAATTTCTCCATATCTATACAGTAACTGTTGACTATTATGGTAGACTATCTCACATTTTACATTTGAGGCCAGATCAACCCAACATCCAGGACTGTAAACTTCTGCACAGAGTGCTAAACAAGTAGAATTTTACAGGCACTGAGAAAGCTGCAGCTTTGAAGGCCTTACCTTAAAACATCTGAGTATGTTACAGATGTGATTTTTGGCCAGATAGCTGTAGCTTCACTAGGAAGATGCAATTTTTATTTCTGTATTAAAAATCACTATTAGATTGCTACTTCTCTTAGCCACACAAAGCAAAATGGCACTTGCTCTTTGGAAACTGTGATTCTAGTGGTGATGCAGAAACAGCAAGGACAGAAACAAGGAATGATTTGTACAATATTCATCCTTGCCAGTATATGGGCATAGAGCTGTATTAGAACTTCCCTTTCACCTCTGCCTGACTACATTCAGTACTGGGACGTAGTCTGCATCACAACACAGCTGAAAGAACAAAGGGGATGCAGGGGGAAGAAAATGCATCTGCATCATAGCTCATCTGGAGGTCCATGGCAGTGCAGGTATTTCCAGCCTGCAATTTAGAGCATCACATAGTCATAATTTCACTCCCAGTGAGTAACTCTAAACAGGTTAAGACCAGCTCAAACTTCAGACAAAGAGCTGGTCGAGTTATTCACAGGCAATCAGGACAACATACAAGCTCTTCAGGGTGTGCTACATACAAAGTAAAAGTCAGGAAAGAAATAAGACATTTTGACAGAGAGATCTTCACTTTCTTCGAATGTTCTATGTCCCACCCACTTCATCAGCTTGAAAAAATTCACCCTAACTCCCTTCAGCTTGTTTATTTTCACTACTTTGGCACTGTTCCTGAGCCTCAACCAGTATTCTGCTGAGCATCTTTATCATCTCAATTGCTTCACCAGCTACTTCTGTTGACTCAAACCAGTACAGCATCTGTTCTTTGTGACAGCTCGACGTGGCTGATTTATTTTCAATTTATCTTTTGCTGAATGTTCCAGAGCTTATTCCATACCACTTTGCTTGCCCACACAGTATTTCCTAATCAATAGTCACATTAGGATATCTTATTTTTCCCTTTCTACAAGAGTCATTTCACATTTCCCTTTACAGAATTTTAGTTTACTGAGTTCTCATTTCTCTGTGTGAAATATCATGCTGCATTAGCTTCAGGATGCACAGAGCTACAGGCTGTAAGTTCAAGATCCAACTCTCATTGGCAGGTCTTAATATTCCTACATCCTGCCCAGCTTCAGTCACATTAACAAAACCTCATGTAGCCTCTATTGTAATCTTATAGATTGATGAGTGATTTCAGAATGCAAATCTCTTCTGCTTTCAGAACAGATGCACCAAATTACGCACTCACACAAGTCATCCACAGGATAACCCCTAATACAAAGAGGGCCAACCTTTCACAGGTCAAGAAAGTACGGAATGAGATAAATTTCTTGCCACATATATTCCTTCCCAGCCTCCTATCTTTTAGCTTAGACGCCTTTGTAGCCACCCTGTCAGGAAACCCCTCCTTTCCCATTTACAAGAGAGAAAAGGAGTCAGGGAAGACTGCTTTCCCCAGGCTAAAATTAGCCTTTGTGCATAAACTGTGCCTGCATGAGCTTTCCAGACAGCTTAACTTTCAGAAAGGTCCAAACTCAATTAATAATACTACTGATCCAGAAGACAAAGCTCATTCTTGAGGAGGTAATGTTGGTGCTTCCTGAGGATCATACATAATGCAGCTTCAAAGTAAGAAAGCTTATTAAGGTTTTCTGCTTTTAATGCTTTCTTAAATCTTTAACTCTCCATTTGAGAGAGGATGGATTAAAAATTCCTTTTCCATCTAAACGGTATCTGCTTGTCCCTATCTGCCTAACGTTCCTAGGGTGTTACGTCCTCAGCTTATACCGCAAGCTAATGCACTGACACTTGCACCAAACTGCAACTCATATGGCACAGCTGATGCTCTTTATTTCACAGCCTATATGAGTCCTTAGTGACAGCTCCTCCATGGGTGCCAGAAGAGTACAATCCATTTGCCTGGATTCCCAAAAGCATAATTGCTACATACATACTGTGGACAGCTACTGAGCATTTAGGAAAGCAAGTAAATACTGGTGTAAGGCCAAAATTAGCACTTAACCTTTTAAAAGAATATTCTCCATTTCGATGCCTGATTTAATATTTTCGAAGTCCTGTGGGCTGAAAAGCAGTCACAGAAAATTCAGATGATAATCTGCAAAGCCAACTCTCATCTGATCAGTTCAGCAAATTAAGAAATAAGACTCAATTCTGACAAATTGAGAAGTAGCTGTGTCCTGATTTTTTTTACCTCTGAATCTGAGCTGTCAAGTTCAGCCAACGTGGGTGCCTTAAGTAGTCTCTTTCGTTGTACCATGGCTTGTGAGGCTCCATTCTGCTTTCCTTGCGATGCCAGGCCACCGTTCACTGCAGAGGCATCCACCAATTTTCTTCCAGCCTCTGGTGTGGGTACATCTAGCAAAAGAAAAAGAACTGGTGTTTGGACCTAATAGGAATTTTGCCTTCTCAAATCTTAGCATCAAGGCAATACACACAAAAGGGAAAAAAATTTTATTGTGCTAGTTGTATGTGTGCAATTATTTTACTTTTAGCAATATATTGCTTGGAGAACTACAGGCAATGGCTCGCAGTACAGAAGCAATATGGAAGAGTGAAAGCAGTGGAAAAAGCAGCAGTGCATAATGCTAAAACCTAACCTCAGATCTACACCAACCCTCTTTAAAAAAATGCCTCTGTGAAACCTGAAAATATTCTTCCTTCTACATATAGTCTATAATTAACTATATAACAAGTACCAGAAGAATGTATAACCATATCTGGGCAAGTGGGTTTCCAGTGAATCTGATGACAACACCATACAGAAATGAGGAGGTTTAGCATGGAGCAAACCCAGTTTTTCCTGTGAGGACAAAATTACACTTTATTCTGCAGTGTACAGAAAAGGAATGAAAATGAGCTAAATAATGAGCATTCATCAAACATATGCACAACTCTTAGGCTTGCATGGCTATTTGTATTAAAAATATGTCTGTGGTGTCAGACAACAGAAACATGAGGCTCCAGCTCTATTTTCACCTACATGAGTTTTACAAGGATGTAAGTCCACTGAGTAAATTATTTGGGATTTCTGCCAGTGTGCAATGAAGATGCATCTCGGATAATGTAAGCTTTGGGTCTGCTGTGCTTAGCCTAGCTTAGCCTAGACATTAAGATAATGACCTAGGCTTTGATATTTTAGGAGAGCTTAGAGTTTGGTCTGATAAATCAGTTTTATCCCTGTAAAAGTACAAAGTGCAGTATTCCAATCTGAAGAAAATTATGTTGGAGGGACAAGGAAGAGAAGCTTTTAATCTCCCATTTGCATGTATGCCTCAGCATCTGGTCTTTCTACAAATATGTTTTTCTACTCATGTAATTATAGGACTCCTTCCCCAGTCTTGTAATGACAAAGTACCTCCAAGTATAATAGGCCTAGGGTAATGATGAGTTATTAGTCCCATTTTTATACATGGTGAAAAGAGGCACAAAAGGTCAAGTGACTTGTACCATAGGTTACTGGGAGGACCAAGACAGAGAAGTGATATCATCCAGATATTCACAGTGCCAACAATGTAAGTACTCACACATTATTTGGAGTTGCCCTGGTATAAGCAGACACAGTCACTGCTGCTACAACACCATTTGCATTGTTAAAGCCATCCTTGCACTAGGTAAATAAAAACTACAGTCTAGACGAAGCCTCAGCTGCAGTAGTAGGTCTGTTTCACAACATTCCCACCAGAGCAGCTACTGAAATGGAATAAAATGAGGAATGAGCTTAAATCAATAGATATTTTAAAGAGCTATTCAAGTTACTGTTAAAAGCTGGAAACTGAGCTAGAAAAGACAAAGGCTGCATTATAGCTAATCTATGAATTATATCTTTAACTGAGAGTATGTAATACTGTACTAAGAGTATAAGAAAAGGTGATTATTTGGACTATTAAAGTCATGGTGACATTCCAAACCTATGAATCTGTGTACTGCAGTGCTATTACTACCTTCAGGTCCTCCCTGCAAAGAGCTGCAATCAAAGACTTAGACTCTCTAACCCTTAGCTCCTATCTTCAAAGGCTTTGCTAAATGGGTGTCCTGACTACCACTATGGCTTATAGGTCATGGGTTTTTTATCCTGCCTAGAATTCTGTGAGTACA
>NW_008657636.1:84656-112454 GCF_000695815.1 Acanthisitta chloris | reverse complement strand
ACAGCTCCTCAGTGCAATCCCAGAAAGGGACAGCAGGAAAACAATACCCAAACTGCCTCCCCTCCCTGCTGCTGATGCCACTCCTTGAGACCTCATAATTACCTGGCATGCAGTTGATTGAAGAAGCTCTGGGTTTCCCAAAGGGGCAAGAGGAAAACCTTTGATTTGTCTTTGGATTGCACAGGGTAGTTCTGGCACAGACTGTCCAAGGAAGCAGCACCACCAAAACAACAGCCAAAGGTGGTGTCCCTTCTTGCCTAAACCTCCTGGGTGGTGACTCCCCCTGCCTAATGGTAGGGAGGGTAAAGAATGGCCTGTAAGCACTGTGAGACTCCCTGGGAGAATAAATGATGGGAAGGCCAACAGCATCTCCCTCCTGCCCAAAAAATAAGACACAACAGGTCTGGGGAAAGGAAAGAGCAGGGAACACCCACCAGACATCCCCTAGGTGAGCAAGGTCATGGAATGTGTTTTCACATCATTGTTTTCTGATTTTTTTTTTTCCTGTTTGTCTTGGGTGTAGCTTTTTGTTTGTTTGTTTTTTAAAGAATTTAGGCCCATTTTTTTATGCCCCAGAAATGGAAATTTCTGGTCCATTTTGGAGGTAATTTATGTAGCCAATCACTACCAATGAAGCCTAAATCTTTATTTAAAGTCACACGTGTCTGAGTTGTTCATACATATTGCTGAGTTGCTCATAAGCTGGTTCAAGACCACTTGAAATACTGGAGAAGTTTAAGGTGAATTGAGAAGACAATCCAACACAGTATTTGTTTTCAAGAGCTCTTCAGTAGGAAATGTCTTTTATCAACATTCTTTCTTCTAAAGAACAAAAGCCATGGAGTTTCTACAACTTGCAAGCACTAGAGAATAATTAAAAAACCCTGTAGAATTAGAATACTACCCAATCTATAAAGTCCATTTTGTCAATTAAGTTCAGTTTATCATTCTTGCACTTACATTACTGGATATGTGTGAATAAATGGATTATCACAATTTAAGGAAAATCATGAACTGTTCATTTCAACAAGTAGATAACTTGTTTTAAAATTAAAACCAGAATTTGTTAGCAGATGCAGACTAAAAATGGTTACTCTGTTTAGGCTATTTTAGTGATGCACTCAGGCAACAGAAACATTACCAGGCGGCAAATAATCGTACATCATCATAAACAAGACAAAACTAATCAGGACAAACAAGTCAGAAACAACAAATAGACTAGTACTTATAAAAATGAATATGACAGAAGAAATCAATGGACAATTCTTTGAAGCAAAAACCTAGAGTTGTTTTCTTTTTTAAACGGATAGTAGTACACAATCTCTAGTTTCATAGAACTTCTAAATGTTTTGAAGATAATTCAAATGATATTGAAAAAAAGGTTTGTGTGAGTAACAGCCTGGGGCTAAGATTTTATTAGAGAGTCAGACACACTGGGACAGTGTCATTTCTCTGTGTTTTCAGGCAGCAAGTACAATGAACAGTACCTGCAAATTGGATGAATGTGTTTGGTTTCTTTTGAGTTTTTCTCTCGCTGCCATTACAACAGGCAAATGACAGAAGAGAAGCTCTTGATTTGATTACCTGATCGTTGTGTTGGGCTTCCCGGATTAGCCTGAAGAGGAGGTGACAAAAAACCCCACCCTAGGATAATATGAAATGCACCTTTATTTACATGTGAGATTATGTCTCTTGCGAAACAAGGAATCGAGCAGACCACGAATTACATGCAAACCACAGCAGTCATGTAACCATATGCTGTCTGCCTCCTAACCAGCTCTTCTTGGCAAAGGGTGACAACAGAAACCTGAATTTTGTTCTACACAGCAAATGTACTCCTCAAGCTTATAATTTTTACACTGAGTTTAAAAGACGGCTAAAAGAGATTTGCAGAATTAGTATAGGTTTACTTTTTTCTAGTCATGATGATAATATACTGGGAAATATTATATAATGAATAGAGGTAACAGAGATGTGCTGCTCCTTTTAATGGACTTAAGATGTGGAAGTCAAACCTGAGAACTAAAAAAATCAGTGTAACAAACTGCCAGTCTTTTGCTGGTGTTTGCATTACATGTATTATTGTGTTATCTAAATTAGGAGTTTACCAGGACCTGCTGGAGTTCCTTCCTCAGAGTGGTCTGAAGCAGACATGATCTAAAAGTAATAATCCCCATGAAATTTGGGTTTAAATGCTTCACTTTCCTTTTTCTTCTCTCCCTGCACATCCCCCTCCAAATGTATAAACTGTTTCTGATACAACAGCTTCAAAGCAGCCATGCATACAGCTTTGAGGTAAGAACTTGAGTGCTAATAGTGGGAATGACTGATCCTTTGAGCTATGTTCAACATAGTGCATCGAAATGAAGCTGCTTTTAAGCTGTTTTTCTGTTAGAGGAAATGGACAATGACTGCCCGGGTGCCCAGCTGATATCCAAGTGCCTCTCAGATAACTCTCACTACAGGTGGCCACTGCTCGCTCCTTCTAGTCTACCAGTAGGAAACAGCAGTGCAAAAGGAGGTCCTGGGTCCCCCTCCTCTCTTCAGGGGAACAGCAGGCAGATTATGGAGCTGGGTAGTGTGACATACCAACCACACGGGCTCTGTGCCAGCAAAAGTCTTCTCAGAATTGGGCTGCATCGTCCCCACTGCAGACAGCATGCATAATAGAAACCTGCACCTGTCCTTTAGCACTTAGTAGGAAACACTTCTGTTTTTCAGCTGGTTTGTGTTGTTTTTCCTGACAGCAATTCCATCAAGCAGGGAGCAATGAAAGCAGTGAAAAAGCAAGAGTGTGGAAACAGTGATGAAAGCACAGCACACCACAGCTTCTCTGCCTCCAAAAATAAGGAAAAAAGCAAAGGCTCACAAAGCAACAACATTCAAAATTACTGCTTATCTGCTTACTATCAATATCCCAACCCATCTAATTTGCTTGTACTGCTCATCTGGTGTCTCACATCTACCTAACTGGAATGTTTTAATCATCCCAAATTTACTTCTAAGGACAATTTATCAGATCACTCAGTCACGCCATACGATATTACTTGCTGAGAGCCATAAGACTTGAAAAAACAAAACCAATCACATTTGGGAGATGGATAAAGAAACCAGGAAGAGTTCTTCAGTGGTCAGTCAAAAATAGCAAATCCAAGTACAGTACAGATTGCTAAAGGTATTTCTTCAAAATAAAAATATTATGGTAATGAATTAATGGATTATGAAGGGAGTTTTTACAAAATATTGTTTGGATGTAAACAAATGAGAATGTCTAGGAATTCTTAGAAATCAAAGGCAAAAGAAGAAGCAGACAGACACATGTACATGGAGAGATATGAACATTTCCCTTTTGTTGGCCACTGGCACATTCAGTTTTATGATCTTAAAACTGAAGAAACTTTTGGCATATCTGAAAGTAGCAGCAATTTCTGAAAAGTGAAGTTTGCCTGTTTATGCTCCTATCTGAGGCCCTTGGGGAGCCTGCAGCTTTCAGTGGAGTAAAACATGACACCATGTACATATGTAATTTGAATCCCACCAGACAGCTGTAGTAGCTGTACAATACACCATGAGTGTTACGTTTCACAAAAAGGCTTGAGCTGGATTAACAGCCTGTCACTGCCTCTGACAGGGAAAGCCTGTTCCTTCCTCCCATCCACCCATGCTCATCACCTGCCTTCCTCAGCCAGTTCTCTGATCATCTGATCAGATAGTAAGCAGGTTTAAATCACTAAAGGAGCAGAAAACCAACCTGGGGAAAAAAAATTAGAAACATTTGTTCTTGGTTTACATGGGTTTAATCAGGTCATCTGGTTAATAAATGAGCAGGACTGGCACAGAGGAGGAGAGGGAATCTCATGTGTAGAGGGGAGTTGGGGAGAGGAGGGAGCACCAAGAGTCCCTCCTCCCCTCTTGACAGTGACAAGCTGTTTACTTGGCTCAGCCAGAACAGGGAGCTACGTTCACAGATAGGTCACTGTGTTCCCATATTACATAACTAGTGTATTTTTTTTATGTTATAGTAATCAAAACACTTCTACATGATCTCTCTAGTTCCAAAATTTCAGTCAGATTATGCCTTTCTGAAGAGAAGATAACCAGATGAGGCTGAAGTGTGCATGGAAAAACTGAGGATGAGAATTCTGCAAAAGTCTGATGAGATGTTACTCGAAGGAAGGAGGGCAGGGGGTACAGGGAGCATGGGTTTATTTGGAGACTGTTTCCAGGAGTCACCCAAGGCAAATTAGGCAAGAGCTAGCGTAAGACAGTTAGCTCTCCTCGGCAGACAAACCTTCGAGGCTAATGTTGAATATTTCAAGCTTCGATGACATAAACTTTGGGCCTGAGCATCCTGGAAAGTTAGTGAATAATGTGGGAGGAATGAATTTATTTTCTGCCTAGTAGGCACAAACTCTACCTGATGCTGCTGTCTCTGAAGTTCATACAGTTACTGCATGCAGTTACCTAACTAATGGCTCACCAAGAGGAAACTTGAAATTTGATATTAGATAGTTGATGAAGGATCAGCTATTGAATCCTCTGTATCAGCTATTACCAGCAAACCTTAGCAACTTATTTTGATAACCAGTAAAGAAAGAAGGTTTAACCTTTGTTTAAGTGGATGTCTTTGATTTCACAGCTCACAAGGTTTTTCCTGTTTAGACACTCAGTAGAGCTGACAGTTTCTTTCTAGATTAGTATATATAGGTATATTTCATTAGATTTAGAAAGGTAGACAAGTTCAAAGCTAGTTTTTTGATCCTTGTGTGAAATGCAGTACTGCAAAATATGGTCTGGTCAAAAAGAGAGTGCAAAGACACAAAAGTCAGATTAATAAACAAGTAAATCAGACTTGAAGGTGACACTGTATTGTGCAATCCTTTTAAGAATCTGGAATAGCTCTGGGCCACCTTATTTTGGTTATTTATTTAAGCAGAATTCTAGCACCCTATTTTCAGGTGAAATGCAGATGTTTCCTGTACCTAGATATTTTTTTGTGGCAAGGGAAATGTAGGAATCAATAACTAATTTATCTTAATTTCTTATTTTCACTGACCATATCTTGGAAGAATCCCTTCAAGTTTCTTTCTTAAATGGGAATTCAACAAACAGATGGAACATATTTCACAATAAGCACAATACCCACGTCAGGTGTTGTAGCACCTTTTACCTGACAAGTCAAAACTGTAAGACAAGCTAAGTGGCCGCATTGCTGTAAAAAAAAAGAAAAAAAAACAACAAAAAAGAAAACGATTCAGCTATTAGAAAAGCAGAGGGATAACGAAAACAGAAGATTAACTCCACTTAAGACATTTTGGATTCTGTTGCCTAAACCCAAAATGTGTCAGACATATTACTGCTTTACTGTAGTGAAGCCCAAAGTCTGAAAACTACAGTAGCATAAATGGGACTTGCAAACAGAGCAATTATAAACATCAGTATAGTTGCAGAACGAGATCTTTGGAATTCAATAAATCAAATATCGAAACAAGATGCAGGTATCTCAAAAATTCAGTATTTTCAATTAAAATGCCATGAAAGAGAGAAAGGCAAAAAGAAAAGCGAGAGAGGAAAGACAGAGCTGAAAAAAAAGTGAAAGCACAAAGCCACATTTCACACAACTTTCAGTGACCTGAAATAAAGATATTTCTGATTTTTTTAAGCATAATCTCCAATGATTATAATTAAACTAATAAAGAGAGACACTCAAGCTAAGCTTGAGCAGTAGTTTCCTTGAAGAGGATGGAAAAAAAGGCCAAACAAAATCAGATTTGTGCTGATTCTTGTTCTTTTAAAAAACCTTAGGTGCACTTAGCCTTTAAAATGTATCCCTAATATTACTCTCTTCTTTCTGAGCCTCTAAGTATTTTATTGCTAGATAAGAAAGTGGTCAGATGTTCTTTATTTCTGGAAAGATCTATCTGTGTTTCCAATTAAACACTGTAATTTGGGGAGCAGACACTCAAAATAGTCCTCAACTGAAAAGAAAATTACGGTGCACTAATCCAGATAAACAGGCCAAGCCCAATGACAAGAATGTACAAAAACACATCAAAACTGACATCAGCATACGTGTCTTACTTGACAGGTGATAAACATGCAAGTTGGTACGAGAAGGCCTGTCAGTCACACACAGGTGTTCATAAAAGGTTGTACTGGGACAAGTTTTGCTCATGAGAATAAATCTAGGTGGTGAATGCAGTAGGTGGCTGACTCAGAGCCAAATTTAGGACTCAGGGTATTTTTCCTGTAGTTCATTAACTAGACTGCATCAGCCATAGATAGCAGCTACAGAAACAATATCTGTTCAAACTTAGCATAAAGGCAAATACATTTTAAAGCATAAGGGTGTTTATCACCTTATGCTGAGTTCTAACTGAAGGTTGATAAAACATTCACATGAAACCAAGTTTTCTCCAAGCTCCATTAGCTCTGCTTGCTGGAGGCACAAATCCATGCCTTTAATTACAAGGACAGGTACCTCAAGGCTGTGTTTGTCTCAACAGCTCACGCTGATGATTTTATGAGGTCATTTGAAAGCTCACTCCAGCTCCTCTACTCAAAGCCCTCTCTTTGTGAGAACAGCTACCAAGTTTCAATCCTCATTTCCAAAGAAGTTTTACATTGGGAGTGGCCAGGCACAGACTAGCTTTTCTCAGTGGCAAATCAGGGCAGAGAAGCTCTTACCTGTACCATGCGTTGTGCAAGCAGAGGAACAAAGACTGTGGCTGCTGGGAAACGCGTGCCATGGGTACACTCATCACAGAGGAGGAATTGCAAGTCTACATCCCCCATCCCCCCAACAGTCAAGTGTAGTTGTGCTCTTGACTGCTATAAACTGAGCAAAACTCTGGGACATGTGAAACATACCTAATGCTTCCAAACATTTCACTCTAATGTGCTTTCTTTTTCTCCTTTTTAATAGCAACAAATATTTCTGTCCAGATGGTGCAAGTGTCCCATGTGGTGTTTCTACTTAGATTTATAATCCTTAAGCCTCATTACCTTACACATTGTTACACTAAATTACATTTGCTGATCATTCAAACTATAGGGAAGATCTATTTGTACCACACTGAGTGTCACTAGAATTGCTCCGTTCCCAATCCTGCACAAATACATTTTACTCTAGAAGTAACTTTGGGCATAACAATAATTTCAGTGTGAGAAAGGACAAAACCTCGTATTTCAACATAAGGAAGAATTATCTTAAAGGCCTTTTCTCTTTTTACTTCTTCATGCCAGCAGCAAACATATACTAGGGAAAAAAACTCACATGCATCCCCTTTTCCACCTACAGCAATATGGCATTTAATCCTATCAATTCACTGGACTCAGAAGGAATTATAACAGTTCCAAAACTCAAAAATTTAATTCCTTAACAAAAAATGAAGACTTGGTGGGAGCCAGGTATCCCTCATTGGAGGCCATGCCCTGAAATCAGTGCAGGAATTCCTAAGCAGTAATAGTCCAAAATGTAACATTGATTTTAGAAACTCTTTACTAATTGAGTTTGATGCCATTTATATGTTAGAAATTGTAAAGATTTTTTAGATCAAATTTGTGGCCCCTGATAGTTCCCATATGGAGAATATTTTAAACACTGAAATTGAATGTCTGAAAGAAAAGTAAGGAATCATTCCACATTGTTACAAGCTTCCTACATTTGGAAAAATGTCTACACCTGTTAGAAATGTTAATTGATACAGCAAGCATAAACTGAATCCAAACCAGAAACTGGAAGCCCAAGGAAACAATATTCAAAACACTGTGCTGTTAAAGACGCACCCAAGCATTCACCAGACTCTACCGAGCGCTTCAAAAACAATGCAACAAAGCAAGGCTGATGAAACTGTTTTTCTTCAGAGACAATGGGTTGTCACAACCCACTTGAATCTGGACCAGTGCCTTTGAGCACATGTGGCAAGCACAAATATTCTGCAAAAAGCAGCAACAGAGAGTACATACATGGATTATTTCATGCTTTTCAGCCCTAAGATGCCACATTTGCTCCTCAAAAATCCAGCTAGTTCAGTTTTTCTGACATAGGTAAATACCATGGTCTTAAGGCAATCTAAGTCTTAGATATTTGTCATGCTTTTGTCACCAGAACCACTGAACTAATGCAAACTGGTGGTTGCTGCACTGTGCAGTGTTTGTATCATTTCATAGTGGGTTGTTGAATACACACTGCAGAAATTAAAAGTTTTGCAGTGCAAATCTGAACTATTTTTCACTGAAAAGATCTACAAACATATGTTCCATAATTTACAAAATAATGATAGATTTAGATTCAAAATAAATACAAGAGATTCAGCAAACAAAATAAAAGCAGATTTTAAATTGAAAGAAAGAAGTTGACAATGCTAACAACAGGAAACAAAAAGAATAAAGTAATTAAGAAACAACATGTAAAGAACACTTCCAGACATGTAAGGCATACTGCACTGAGGGGAAGCAACACCTGTTCCATTCTGAGAAAATCTACCATGAACTGTCATGTGCAACATGATACAGCAACACAAGCAATACAATACCATTAAACTTATCTAATACATTAAACCTGGGATGGAATAAAGTTTAACCATTATGTTTCTTATTTGAAAATATAACTCAGCACAAAGATTGCACAGCCCTAGAGATGCTTGTAGGTTCCTTTTTCTGAACAGATGAGAATAATTTTATCTTCCATGGCAACTGCATATATGGCTAATACTGCTGCTTCTTGGGGAAGATTTCTGTGGAATGTGCAGGTGAAAACTGTCCATGTGCTTACCCAGCCTGCTACGCCTTATCTCATCAGGTGAGACTGGTCGTAGCTTCCTCTCTGCCTTGATTTCCTCCAGGATCCTTTCATGAAGGCTCCGTGGCCGTGGTGGGGTTGGTTTCAGTTTCCTTGCTGAGGCCTTGGGAGATAAAGATAATCACGTCTGTATTAAAAAGTGCTTCCTTGAAAGTAGATTTCACTCTTTTTTGGAAAATAATGTGGAATGTTTTGATTGTAAACCTCACATAAACATGGAGGAGGTTTTAATTTCCCCTGATGCATCATGATTTCCCAGAGACAAAGGGCTGCTGGTAGTAACAGCTATTAATTGGTATGTGCAAGAAACGACACACTGTTCTTTTAAGAGATCCCATTCCATATAAGATGACAGTATTTTTGAAGGCCCATGGCAGAGAATGTAGCATTTACACATTTACTGGACACAAGCACGCTTTAAAAACCCACAGTTTTGTTAGGAATGAAGTGCACTGGTTTACATACAGGATTTAATGGAGGTCGCGATCGGATGAAATCCAGGATTATTTCATGGGCACTCTTTTTTAATCGAGGTGGGATGTCACCGTTGACCTGGAAAGGAGAAAGTGAAATATATATTGCTGTGTTTTACATTCATATTAATGCACAAGAGATCAACTGAAAATTCACAACAACCCTGACAGAGCTTGTGGTGTTCTGACACCTGTACCAGATGTAAAACCCACCCAGTCCTGAGCAGAGCATCAATATGAAGAGCACAGGCAAGCAAAACACGTAGTTAACAGGTTTTCAGCTTTGCTGATAGCTGCAAAATAACCATGACTGCAGCAGCTTTAATCAGCAATCCTCAGGATTTTGAAATGATGAAATCAAATGTCAAGGCTGCAATCATGTCTATGGGAGAAGTACTTTTCCTCTCAGTAAGTCATATATTTCTGTAGAAGAGGGACTGTGTGAAGGGTTGTTTGCTTCTTTGATTGGTTTTCTCCAGAGATGCAGACATTTCTTTTTCTGGTGCCTCATTCAGACATAAGACCATACACAAGACTTCACAGGAAAGAATCATCAATTCACTATATGTACAGGATATACGAGAAGGAAATGGAAGTTTTCTTATCATATGAAGAACATACAAATTACAAGCTGGGAATAAGTGTACGGATTTGCTTAAAAAAAATACCTGTCAGGTTTGGTCTTCATACAGCACAGTGCCCAGGCACACTGTCAGGGATGAGAGAGCATCCTAAGCCATATATCCTTCTGGCACATCCTATTACTACACAGTACCTGGCTATCAGCCCTGTCCTCCAATCTGACAGAAATTCCCGTGACATTGTATTTATTAGACCAAGTGTCCCATATTTCAGCACCTTTTTTTCTTTTTTAAGGGTCAGTTGAGTAATTTGTCTTTGAGAGACTCTATTCATGCAAACTCTGTAGCCAGGCAACACATGTAAAGACACATCCCTGGTTTGCCAAATTCCATGCCCTTTCACTAACCAGAAGGAATGCTGCAATCAGAAAAATGGGTTTAAATGTCCATAAAGTTGCCTGAATGTGATTCCTAATTGAACTTCATCAGTGCCATGCAGCTTCCAAATAAGTTCTGGTCACCTTAGACATGTCCTGTTTCCAGGCTGAGACTGAGTGACAGCCTCGTCACAAAGATTCACCTCTTTCTTTCTAAGGAAGTGGATGCCATCTCCCTCCTGGGGAGCATTTAATTGTTTTCCCAGGACTTTCTGGAGGTATCCTACCCTAGACATGATCCAAACTCTATTTGTTCCACCCACCCACTTCCATAGCTTCCTTAGAGTGAGTTTCATGTCGCTTGGCAGAGAATACAAAGCTGCTAAACTCTACAATATGCATCACTTTCTTAAAAATACTGGAGAAAAATTAAAATGGAAAAGGTTTATCTTAAACAGTGATTTGACATCTTATCATGAGGAGCACATTATTTTAAGGGATGTGATTGATTTCTTCTGTTTAAAGACTGAGCAGTTTTTTGAGGCCAGCATGCTTTGGAGGATTGTTAATGAAATGAGAAGTCTGTCTTCCCTGAGTTACTGTTCATCAGATGTCAAAGTTGATAGCTGAAGTTGAGAATTATTACCATCAGAGCAGCCGTTTTGTAAACTGATAATCTCTGTTCCAGCCTTGGGGAGCAACCCTCTGCATGACAATAGTAAATAAATAATACATGGCTCTGAGCCTTTCACCTCAGGGCACTCTAGGCCCTGACTTAATACCACCAGGGTATAATTAGTATCAGTATTACCATCTGATTGGAAAAGCAGAAATGTGATTTTCCACAGGATACATGGGGAGCTGGTGGCAAAGCAAGTGGATGTTTCACAGCCAACAAGCCAAGAGCAGGAGCACTGGTGGCAGCACCTACTTTCTCATAGTTAACGCCCAAAAAGACACTGATATGAAAGATATCAAAGGGAATCTTTTAGCTTCTCTAGCCACACTAGTTCTATTGATTTACACAAATTAACTCTCTGTAAAGAGCAATTGCAAATGTATCCTTTACTATTACTTAATTAAAACTCAAAGCTCTTGATTAAAGTCTAAGTACAGATTGCAGCTATGACAGATGCAGGTACAAAAAACATGCAACAAATTTATCTTTTTTTCCCCCCACATACCAGACTGGTCCCAACTGCAAACCAGTATATAAATAACTACCTCAAAACATGTAAAGCTATCCTAAGTCTTCATGTATCCTAAGTCTTCAGCTTTTGTAGAGCAGTATGCATTAAAACTGGTGGTGTGGGGAAAGCATAACCAATGACTATAAAAATCAAACATTAATTTAGAGATCTATATAGCCAAAGTACAAAAAAATTAGAACGTAATCATCTACTCAGAACTTGCTACCATCATATTTTAATATATAAATATGGATTTGCAATAAAAAAAATAACTGCAAATGGTATTTAGTTATCTTTGGCTGAAGCCCAAGCTTTAAAAATGGTGATCCCAAACAACTACATTGCTCATGACTGTCACAAAAAATACATCATTTATCACTGGCATTCAGTTATCTCAGCCATTTATTTGCCTCACTGTAAAAGGTGTCAGCATTAAGTAAGAGAGTGCTATCTCTAAATAATAGCCAACAAGAAACTGATATAGTTTTGTACTATCTAGAAATCGTTATTTAAAAGGAAATTGAATAGACACTGAACCAGACAGAGGGGCCACACTACACCATTTCCAGAACAGCTCACTATAAAGTTCTGTGGAGGATTAAAGTATTATAAGTAGATATATATTTACCATCTTGTGTTATGCAGACTGCATAGTGCTTTAGTTAACACAGTTCTTACAGAGTGTGGATATGACACCACACAGCAAGCTCAAGCAGCAGTGTCCAAGAATGAAGTGCTTTGGTGCTTCACACTGTAATGCACTGCACTCACACTGCTGGCCCTGCACATCTATTGCAGAGACAAGTTTATGACACCACTTGATAACCATAGTGCTTACACAGAGTCACTCCTTTGAAGCATAACTAAGGACTGTAAATCTCCCTGCTCTACCTAGGATGACTCCTACACTTCTGTAGAAACATGTGCCCAAGCAAAAAGCATAGTTCCCTGCTGAGTGGCAACTCACTGCCATTCAGTACACCTAAGTCAGATGTGTGCATAAGAGTACAGACTCTACAATGCCCAACTGGACAAACTGGTCAAAGGCCTTTCCTCACATTCTCTATGTCCAGCTTGAAACATACGAAATCTTGCTTATGAAAACATTGTCCATGCATAGCTGTTACTGCAATTAATGTAAGTACTGTAAGATGCTAAATAATCTGAAGAAATAAATATTAAAAACAACATCTAAAAAACCCACCAAAAAACATGTCAGAGGATTCTCAGCTTAGACACACAAATTAGTGGGTATTTTTGATAATAACACCTTCAACCTATATCTAAAATCCCCATTTGCAACATGGCCAAGCTAATACCACTGTAGCACAAGTATCTGCGAAGAGCTCGGGTATGAAGACAAGAGCACTGTTACCTATGAAGAATGTAACTGTTGTGCAATGTAATGCTGAGTTTGGATAGTACATAAAAGGTACCTTACAGCCATGCATTGGATAAGTAACACAAGAGATATCATTTACTGTTCAATAAACACTGCTCAAGAAATACAGTGAACACTGCACATCTCAGGAGGGGTGGGCAAAAAGGAAAGCTAACTGTGAATCACTGCAAAATTAAAAACTGTAGTTTAACACATATGCATAATAAGGAAAAATTAAGCTTGCAAGAGTAATTTAATTCTTAAATTTCTCCATTTTTGAGCATCAACTCTACCAATGCTCAGTTTTTAACTTTCGTGAGAGTGGGTGCTCCACTGGAGAAAAATGCTATTAAACCTCTCCAGGCAGACATTTAAAGATTACAAAATGCCAGACTGAAAGCTATCTCGCTCCCACAGCAATCACAGAAACAAGGACTCTTGCATCAGGATGGAGAGATGACAAATCCAGAATTATTTCCATATGTACTGAAATAGAAATGCTGACGTCACTGAAACTAATATAACCAGTTATTTAGCAAAAGCCCAGAATTTGACACTTTACATCTTCCAAACATTTTGAATATTTGCACTGTGACAGAAAATAGGTGAGGACAGGCAGCTCCTGTTATTGCTGTCTGTTAGTGCAACACTTTTGATAGTATGAAACACCAAAATACTTCCTAATAGGAACATCTGTTCCTTTCCTAATTTCTGCTCAGAGTACTGAGCAGTCAGGGGCAGACCAAGCTACTCTTTTAAACACAGTATCATACTGAATAAAAAGAACAGTGAAGATTTCATGTTGCACCTCACTTACCTAAAAACTTTACTTAACCTCTTGTTATCATTAGTAGCACGTGTTTTCACAAGCTAACAAGTCTAAAACTACTACCTATAAATCTAAAACAAAAATTGCCTCTAATAAAAATTTTGCCAAACATCCATTTTTATTGATAGAAACATTATCCATCTTTCCTAGACTGCCTTAAAATTCAGTCTTAGGGCTCTTGTTCTTCTCTCCTCTTCTCAAGAACCACAACAGTTTTCTCTCATGGGAATATATGCAATCAGCTTTTACCCATGATGGTCAGCTAAAAGGTGCTGCATTTATGCAATCTAACAAAACTTGTAATTCTGTGTGAATCCTTCAGACTCCATATATTCCATGTCAAGCTGCATCCTTCTTACTGAACATGCTTTGCACAATCTTCAAGCAGACCCTGCAGCATGATCCAAGTTACTGAATTTAAGGTTTCTAGTAAGAAAGAAGTGATTTTTCTAACACACTGTCATCAGCAGTTGTCAGACTAAGCAGCAATTGCATCACAGCCCTACAGGTACTGTACCTGCAGCTGACTTCAATCCCAATTCATGTTTATGCCCAGAGGTCACTTTGGACAATCAATCCAGTAGACAAGATAGCAGGCCAAAAATACATGCTTGCAGGGATTTTCTACACAGTGTGAGTCTGGATGAGCAGAGGAGCAGCTGTGCCTCCAAGTCATACTGTATAATGAAGAAAATCTCTTCTGAAGAGGCAGGAGCTTGCTTAGCAGAAGATGAATTAAAAGCTAGTCTGACAAAAGCAAAATTAGATGACCCAGGGGTTCCCATTCAAACAAAACGACTATCCTGATTGCATACAGTAATCAAGGTCCTGAGGGCACTGTTCCCCTTTTGCAGTGGGTAGTAGGAACACTTAGCACAGCTCTCTGAATTGTTAGGGGAAAGACACATAACCAGTGTATGTATTTTCCCTATTGATTTAACATTTAAGCAACATCTGCTGCAGAAAATAAACACAATCGGATAGTCTAAATCCAGACCTCGATTAGGAAAGTACTTTCAGCTCAAACATAAAAGGCATTTATACTACATAGTTTCTACCTCTCGTCTGTCTCCTCTCCCGCCCACCCCACTCTGTCTCTGATTTTTTCTGTCGTAATCACAACCTTCTCACTAACAAAGCTTGTGTGAGGTTTTGTCAGGAAAGGAAATATACCTGAACACTGAATATTCCAAGACAATACTTCCACTGTAACTAACGACAGGTGAGGATAAGTAAGTGCAAGGCATCAATACTGATATTGACCAAATACCTGACCCCGACAAAGAGATTTAAAACATCCTACGAGGGACGTGGAGCCCTTTAGATCAGCTGGTAGCTTATCAGGAAGAACATCTTAATGCTGAAATAAATATAACCCAAAAGGACAGAGAGCACAGTGAGACATCAGTAAATATCAAATGTGTTCTGGTAAGAACAGTGCCTCAAGTCAATCTTTCAAGCACCTTTATAAGGATCTAGGAGGAAAGGACATATGAACACTTGCTTTGGCATATAGTCTTGACTTGAAAACAACAATAGGATAGGATAATATAATTGAGCTCAACATCTACCAATTGAAGAGCAAAATTTTTTTACATAAAGTATTCCCTGAAAATTCATAACAGATCACGGTAACATAAGTGTTCAAACACTGTGATATAGGCAATTGACAATGTAAGTTTTCAACCAGTGTAGGTTTTCCTTTCCCATCACAGGATCATTCATGGCAGCACTTTACATTCCAGGATTCCAAAAATTAGGTTGTAACTCCAGATAAATGTTCTCTCTAACAAGAAAAGTCTAAAACAATCTCTCAGTGCAAAGCATGGCCAGACTTTTGAGATGACTCTTCAGGTAATCACAAAACCAACACAAGCAATTTGTTCAAGCATAAGATATGTAGGCATGTCTTTCAGAATTTTAAATGCGTGTCACATGGAAAACAAAATACACAACATTTGTTGGCTTCCTATTTTCCCCCTCAATGCCCTAGATCAATTTAAGAGGCCATATAATACCCACGAACATTAGAATCTACAAGAAATAGCAATTTCAAGATTCTCAGGAAAAAAGAGAAGACAAGAAGAAGATGAAAAAGGGAAAGAACATTTCAGATTTGACAAATTCTGGTGATTCTCTTGACTTACCATGACTTTCCTTAAGGTATAGCGCTTGGATCTAATATCATCCATCAGCATTTCATAGGGTGTGAGCTGATACTCTATTGGGAGTGGGTTGTACTGACGCTCTTGAACTTTCTTAAGTTTAACGCCATTCCGTAAATCTCGCATCACTTGCACCCAAAAACGAGCCTGGAGGGAAAAGAGAGAGAAATTTTGTTGAATATGTTACCCTTGAATACCACCTCACATTAAACCAAAGCGGTTTGTTTTCCTTGCAGACACCACCAAATCTGTACTATTTTATTTTTAACACATCAACCAGACACTTTTTATTTTACATAAGCCTATTTTTAACACTCATGAATGTAACAAAACTTCGCTGCAACTCAGCAGGATTGCCGAGTCTTACGTCAAGTATAGAAAAAAGGCTTGAAATTCTCATACCTTATATCTATATTCCCATTTCAAGTATACTGCAAGCATGTCTTTAGAGTTTTTAGACTTACAGCTAATACAATGCAAATTAAAACAGTGATTAAATTTGAAATTTTGTTGCCCAGAACTTTCTTGCAAAATTTCCCAGAAGTTATTTTTCAAATAGAAATTCTGTAATGGGCTCCAAATCCTAAGGTTTAGCAATATCCGCTCAGTACTCAACTTCCTTTTCCTCTGCCTGTAAGAACACCACATGCTAACACCTCTCTCTCATTCTCTGGGAAGCAGAATGGCTGGAGAGAAGGAAGAACAGGTGGTGGATAAAGCATTGGGAAATTGAAATCAATTACTTTTAAGAACCTCATAATGTGCCTCTATGAACTGGCAAGAATAGTAACTAGAAAATAAAAAAAGCTACTTCATGGTTAAGAGTTTCCCTGCAACCTTTTTCTTTCACCATTGGAAACACAGCTGGTGGCTCTGTCTACTGTCTGGCTGCCCCTCTGAAGGGCAGTCAGCAGGATACCTGTCTAAATGTCCACTCTTTTTAAACTGAAAAATGTTTCTCCAAGAAAACAGTCTAAAGAAAAAAAATAATGCTTGGATTGTGTTGTTTCATCTGTCTGCAAAGGAAAGCTGAGACTTCATTTGGTTCTAACTTGCCATGAGTTACTATTGATTCATATGTTTAAAAAAACCAGAAACTGATTTTAACATCGTATCATAGAATGGTCTGGATTAGAAGGGACCCTAAAGATCCTCTAGTTTCAATCCCCCTGCCATGGGCCAGAACATCTTCCACTAGACCAGGTTCCTCAAACCTGTTCCAGTGCTTCACCACCCTCACTGTAAAGAATTTCTTCCTAGTATCTAATCTAAATTTACTCGTTTTCAGTTGAAAGCCATTCTACCTTATCCTGTACTACAAAACCTTGTAAAAAGTCCTTCTTCAGCTCTCTGGTTGGCCCACTTGAGGTACTGGAAAGCTGCTCTACAGTCTCCCTGAAACCTACTCCTCTCCAGGCTGAACAAGCCCAACTCTCAGCCTGTCTCCACAGAAGAGGTGCTACAGCTCCCTGATCGTCTCTGAGGCTCTCTTCTGAACTCACTCCAACAGGACCACATCCTTCTTATGTTGGGGGCTACAGAGCTGGACACAGTATTTCAGGTGGGCGTCTCATAAGAGTGGAGGCAATAACACCTTAGGTAAGCTTTATAAAGAAATATAAACTACTAGTAATGATGCTGAATCACTATTCAATTGTTGTCTTACCCAGTCAGCATTTTTTAACTCGTCGAGATCTGTGCTGGATTCATCACTTCCCTCTTTGTCCATTTCCTGAATCTTCTTCAGGTTCTGCCAATGAAAAGAAAATGAGTCCATAAATGAACAGTGTCATTATTCTCAAGTAAAACTGAAGCTTAATTTTTGATATCTGTTGTATTATGTTGTTTGGGTATTACAGAATCACAGAATATTCAGAGTCGGAAGGGACCCACAAGGATCACTGAGTCCAACTCTTGACCCCACACAGGACATTCTCGAGAATCACATGATGTGCCTGAGAGCACTGTCGAAATGCCTCTTGAGCTCTGCCAGGCTTGATGCTGTGACCACTTCCCTGGGGAGGCTGTTCCAGGGCCCAACCACCCTCTGGGTGAAGAAACTTTTCCTAATATCTAACCTAAACCTCCCCTGACACTGCTTCGGACCATTCCCCCAGGTGAGGGAATGGAACATTCTACTGCACGTTTTATGACTTGAATAGCAATACTGTAAAAGTAACTTGAAATACTACTTGAACATATTTCTCTTCATTGAAAAGTGAACCTTAAATGCTGGAAAAAAATGTTAAATTTTGCATATTAAAGAAGTTCGTGCCAGAGAAAAAGCTATACATGGAAATTTTAACATCCCTAAAATTGGGCTATGCACAGAAAAAAAAAATCAATCACCCAGCAGGTCTTTTAAGCTGCAATACAGAAAATATTACCAACTTGGTAAGGATCCTCTTGTTATTTGCTAAATTCAAGACAGCTCATTGTTGTAGAAGGAGAAATTCCCAGAATATTAGTTACAAGGAGAAATAAACGGAGAAATCCTTTACACTGAATAGTGACAGACTTACATATATGCTGTAATTAATCAATCTGTATAACATGGGTATAGATTCTGAAATATCAGTACTAAAACCATGTAAGGGAGAGAAACAGATCTTTCAAAGATGAAAACTGTTATTTATGAACAAGATCAATCATGCAAATATGGAAAAGACTGAGTGCAAATGGGGAAAAAAAAGCTTTAATACCAACAGGAATATGAAAAATGATTAAAAGTTACAGCAGGCCAAGAATAGGCAAGTCTGCACACAGAAGTATGCAAGAAAAAGATTAAGAAGGCTGTGGTGTTACACAAATTATCTTATACACATCAACACCTGCATATCCAAAAGTCTACCTTTTTGTGTTTACTTCTGTATTGAAATGTCCTGGAATCAACAGTACAAACAAATTCTCCATAATCTACTCCACTTTTACAGAGAGTTTTCTAGGAAATCTCTAACAATGTTTAATTTGATCTGTTTTCTAAGTACTCACTAATATATTCAAAATGGATAGTTAAATACTTTGCTAACTACTTCTTTATTTTATGAGAGTAAAGCGACAGGTCAGAAGTCTGACAGACACATACTTTTTACTTTCAAGCACTCAAGCTATTCCTTTAATGGAACTGAACAATCAGTCTCAGCTCAGCCTCTGAGCTTTCCAGAAAGAAATAAAAATAGGTATTTTGTTTTTATAACTTTTTGTCCCCAGAAGTAGCTGCTAAACTGCCAACATTTCAGTGTAAGAAATGGAAGCACTGGGTGGTGAGTGCTTAACTTGCACATTTAACAGTGCAGCTACCAAACCTGGCTACAGAGACAGTGTATGTGACTCAGCCATCACAGAGGCTCTGGAAAGAGACCAGATGGGTTCTTTATTTATTCTGTATTTATTTACTTTATTTAAGTAACACAATTTCTTTCTCATCAAAGAAGAAGTACTACCATACATAATTTACAGGAAGACTCTGAAAACCATAAATCACCCACACAAACAAAAGCAGATATATCATGGGACAATGTGGAAACACTTCGGCATGACTTGCAGTATCACAACAGGATACCCAACTGGGAAAGAATGTCTTTATGGAAACTTGTGTTGGTCCTGGCACTGTGGTCAGCAGTCAGTCTGACACTTACAGGCAATTGCCTTTTCCAAGGGAAAAAAACAAGAAAAATGGAAAGAACAGGTAACATAAAGGCCTTGCTTATGTGTATTTTGCCATTCTGTATCATACAGTTACAGTAATCATTTCAAGTACAGTATCTGTGAACTGTAAATTACCTGCTTTCTTGCAAACTGCTAACATTTATTGATGAGCTGCAAAATATAAAATCATTCTGATACTTCCCCTTTTTGTAATCAAAATGATAACTTCAGCAAATGAGCTCACAACTGTCAGATTTGCTCCTCCCTTCCATGCCAGAAGGTATACATGAATTTTTTAAAAAATTAACATGTTCCAGCTGCTTAGCCTATACTTCAACTGTTTAACAAGACTGATGGCAATTACCCCTCCCAGCAAATACGTTCCCTACCATACAGTTTACTAGGCTGGTTTATGCCCAAAGGCTGATACCTTTGACTGACATAAACATTTCATGAAGCTAAAAAAATGACAACTTGTTCTTCTCAACAACAGAAAATATGAAGGGGGGGGAAATCTAACCCTGCGCAACTGAAAGATCTTCCAAATAAGGCAACCATCTAATTAGTTTCTCTGGAACATAGCTAGAGGGGGAATTTCTATGCAAGAAAGCACAGGTGTAAGTGATGCTGGCTACCATGCACTGGAGAGCTGCAAGAGCAAAACCTGCCAGTCAAGAGGTAAGTCTCTCAAAGTGTCGTTTTATGATACAGAGGAGATGGTACAAGCACGGGCTACTGCCAAGTCAGGCTTCTATTACTCCCCATCCTTGTGCTGAGTACTCTGGCTGCTGCCCTTGTACCTTGTAACCACTTTAGAGGGATAGTTCATTCCCCTCCCCAGCCCCTAGCTCAGTCCTCTAAATGCAGCTTACCACACAATTAGTGCAGAAGAGTGGAACCTAGAGGAATTCCATCATTACAGAAGTTACAAAGCTTTGGAGGACTGGGGAGAAAAAAACCCCCAGCAAGTGCTCTAACCTTGCAGGCAGTGCTTAGGAAGGCTTCTTTAACTCTTCTACAACTTGTCAGGTGATGCTTAGGCAGGAATAAACTCACTGTGACAAATGATTATGTTTAAACTTCTAGACTAAATGGAAAATTATCACTTCCTCCCAGCACCCCCAGCCAGCACCAGTGGGTTTCAGCATCTGTTTCAATCACAAATTATAGAAACCAACACACTGACAACACATCAGACTCTCAGAACTCAGCTGTGATTCAAAACCTGCAAGTAACCTCAGCTGCTGCAGCCACTTGTACTTACCCTTGGGACAATGGCTTAAGAAAAGCTCTTACAGTATAATAAATACATGGCCTAAGTGGATTTCCGTTTCAGAAAGCAGAAATATCTTAAAAGGGTTTTTCTAAATGCTCCCAGAACGTCAGAGCCATACCACAGACCCGACTGACCCACTAAAGCCTAGATGTTCGTTCAGGAAGTAAGGACTGGATGTGTAGGAAATGAGTGTTTCAAGAGCTTTTGTCTTTTTTTTAAACCATTACAGCATTTGGCCTTTTTTTAAAAAACTGCATTTTGTGACAAAAGCTAGTAATAAAAATATCAAACGTCTTCAAACCTCTTGCTGCACTATTAAAAGCAGGCACTTGATTTTCTGCTGCTGCATGGCCCACATTTCAGACGTGCTCTTCTGTGCTCAGTGACAGATGGGAGCTTATATAAGACACTAGTCAGCACAGTGTCAAAGACTCACTTCCATAAAATGCTCTCTAAAACACAATGCTTTAATGAATATGGTATTCCAGGGAATCCAGACCTGGACTTTGCCTTTCACTGACTGCAGAACACAGTCTACTGCAGTTCCCAGTTCATTCTCTGAATTAAGAGTCATTTGTTTGCTGATTAAATTGATCCTTATGTTGCTGTCTGTGAAACTAATAAAATATCTAGGCACATCTAGGCTCAATTTAAAAATGCATAACATGCACATTGGGGGAAAACTGCTTTTATACATCTTATGTTTAAATTCCAAGGGCTTGGCCAGCAGTTCTTTGAAGACACCAAAACCCCATTTAATTCAAACATGGGAATAGGTTCAGTTAAATCAGTCCCTGAAAACCTCTTGAGCTGATATCAGACAAAGTTCTTCCTATATAGTGCTATGGGTTGATGCAGTTTGCTCAGCAATAGTCATCATGCTGTTCAACACAACTGTTTAAGAAGAGACAAAAAAACCCAAACCAAGTGCATGTAACACTGATTGAGTAACAGTACCTGCACCACTTAAGAAAATAAAAGGAACTCCCATCCCAACAAACACAAACCAGCAGCATTTTCCCTTATTAAAGCTCCTAAATTGAGGGATCAAGCAGACCACGATGGGGCTGCAAGCCTGACAGTCACACAGTTGCAAAAGTGGAGTCACTGGAGGCCTGGAAGTGCAGGCAAAAGTGAAGTTATGAGCAGAAAAGTTTGTGAATCAATTCCTTTCTCCAGCTGTGCTTTCTGAAAATCCAAGCAGCAGGGTGTTGGACAGCTTTTACAGTCACAAGACTAGTAAGAGTAACTTGGCTAATGACTCTATTTCCAAAATAAGTTAGCCATTAACATTGTTTTGGTACCTATTAACTACCTCTATTATCATATTTTGTACAAATAATACACCAGTATAGCCATGCTAAATGGAAAGAAACACTTGACTTTTTTCATTAACTGCTTTCCAAATGAATCTTTGCACAGCATGAAATTAGGAAAAAAAGAAAGGCACAATTTCATTTCTACACGTGTACTTAATTAGAATTTGTATGTTTATATTTCATACAGCTCAGATTGAAATATATCCAGGCAGACTGAAAGAATTCTGTTTTGACATCAGAAAGGACAGAAATGAAAGGTGACATGTTTTAAAAGAACAGCACAAAGATGACAGATTGGGAGCTTTCTCTGTATTCTACCAAAAATTTAATTACAAGGCACACTGTGGATAATGCGATTATGGATGAGTTTTTGATGAGCATGGACTTTTGCTGCAATCAAAGATGTAGGCAATTATAAAAATATATAAAGTCTTAATCAGTTTGGAAGGAATATTAATCTTGATGCTCTAGGGTGTACATTAGTCTTTAAAGCATTTTGAGATGTGAGTCACACCTACTGTGACAGGTTAAGACACATCTGCCTACTGGAGTCGTATTTTATGCTGGCCACCATCAGATGGTGTTTCTTAGCACCAGCTGTACTGGCTGTGGAGTTTATCACCCATAGTCCACCCATGAATGATTAGCTCTGCTCCAGGCTGGCATCACCATTTACTGGTACCACTCACAGAGTCACAAAGTGTTTGAGGATGGAAGGAAGCTCTGGAGGTCAGATGGTCCAGCCCCCCTGCTGAAGTAGGGACACCCAGGGCCAGTTTTCCAGCATCATGTCCAGGCAGCTTCTCAATATCTCCAGCGATGGAAACTCTACAATGTTCCTCCACAACATATGCCAGCACTTGGCCACCCTCACAGCAAATAACAGTGTTTCCTGATGTTCTGAAGGAACCTCCTGTGTTTCACTGTGTGCCAATCGCCTCTGGTCGTGCTACTGGGCCCCACTGAAAAGAGTCTGGCTCTGTTCTCTTCACACCCTCCTTTCAGGTATTTGTAGACATTGATGAGATCCCCCTGAGTCTTCTCTATCCCAGACTGAACAGACCTTCTCAGCCTTTCCTCACAGGAGAGCTGTTTCAGGACTTCATCATCTTTGTGGCCCTTTCCTGGACTCTCTCCAGTATGTCAATGTCTCTCTTGCACCCAGGAGCCCAGAACTGGACCCAGCACTCCAGCTGTGGCCTCACTAGAGTTGAGCAGGGGGGAAGGATCACCTCCTTTGACCTGCAAGCAACACTCCTAATTCGGCCCAGGACACCACAAGAATTTTCTTTGCAGCAAGGGCACATTGCTGGCTCACTCAGCCATGAAGTGCACATGCAACATTAACTCCAGTAGAAGCCAAGACCAGGCAGTAACATGGAGTTGAAGGAGGATGAGGGCAGATAACCCCTCAATAAAGCAGGTTCACAATGTGGATAGCAGCTCAGGTAGATCCTCTGTCTGATCCAGTGCAGCAATTTCTGCATTCCTTTGCTTGCATAGTTTCTCTCTGTCTCTCTCAGTCACATTTGATGCCATTTCTGAGCAATGTGTGTGACCTTTTCAGATAATCCACAGCAGGAACATTTGTTTTATTTCACGGACATCACTTACTTGTGCCTACAGTTCTGTCTATAGCTAGGTGTCAACAAAGGTTACTCAGTGACTTTTGGATCATCCTGAAAAAGATGAATATTCTCTTTTACATGGGTCCATTTTTGAGGAAGAACTTCTTTACTGTGCGAGTGACCGAGCACTGGAACAGACTGCCCCGTGAGGTTGTGGATTCTCCCTCACTGGAGATATTCAAGAACCATCTCGATGCCATCCTGTGCCATGTGCTCTAGGATGACCCTCTGTGGTCCTTTCCAACCTTACCCATTCTGTGGTTCCATGATTTTTAGCAGATATTCAAGGTATCTTGCCCCTCACCACACAAACACATATTTCCTCCACCTTGTTGACATTTATTCTCAAGCAATAAAAAAACCAAAAAAAGTCCCCTTTCTATGGAATCTTTCTACTGCAGTTTTGAAAGCTCAGTGGTTGAGATGAAAAACAACCTGTACTCCATTTTTTTTCAGCAGCTCTAAATGCTTAAACAGCAGAACACAGATAGGAGGTCTTGGCCCATCAAAAGACCACTTCTGGATGGCAGCAGATGGTACCCAGGGTGGACCTGCAGCAAGGGCACCTTTCACAGAGCCTAAGCAGCATACAGATGCTGCCAGCAAAAAGATGCAAAGTTAGATAATTGAATTTCAACTCCACCTTTGGAGTAGCTGGTGCTATTCTACAGAAATACTTTTACTACTGTTACTCTACATTATTTATTTTTTAAAAAAACCTATTCCAATAGTAGTATCACATCTTTCTCAACTTTGGCTTGTCCTCTGCATCCACTACATGAAACATTTCATTCTCCTTAAGAATGGAAGTACCATCTCCCTGTCTGCAAGTCAGCTTTAATGCTGACCTTTCATACACAGGGAAACAGACTGGAAATAACCACATGGCATCAATTATGTGACAAACTGCCTTAAACATTTTATTTGACATCCATTGAGATGACCTGAACAGCTCATTCATTGCTTCATCATGTCTGATTAATACACTCACCCAAATGCATGCCAGTAAAACCCTTTCTGAAACTACACTCCATTTGCTCTATGACAGTGATGCTCACATGATGGACTGGGGAGCATGTGACTCCTCAGTATACATATATTAGTAATAAAACATATCACAACCCCACAGACCTATCCCTCCTACCTCCTGATCTATCCCTCATGAAATCCTGTAATTTTCAAACTCCTGACAAGTTTTTATAGGGTCAAATTGAAAACAGCATCATAGCAATAATTTTTCTGCCTCTTTCAAAGCTTATTTCCCCATAAATCTGCTTGAGGCTGTACCATAAGGTAGGTCAGATCTGGTCCACTCCAAGCAAGTGAATTTATGCAGATAAAAATTCTCCCTCTTCCATGACAGTGAAGTTGGATCTTTAAGTGCTTACTTAGCAAAAACTATTGAACTCATATATCTGGGAAACAGCTACCCAGATGCCATTCAGTGGCCTTAGAAGGAATCCAAGTAATTTCACAGTAGGTTTTTTTTTCATAGGGAAGTTATTTTAAGTAATTTTAGAGGACTTTCCCCCATGTTTGGTGTTTTTAATTTCGTTTTGATCTCACATCCACAGCTGTCTAGGTATGAGGGATTCTAAAGGAAGATCTCCAAATAAAGCTGTTATCTTTTGAAATAAACTGTTTGAAATTTCTGACTTCTTTAGTGTCAAACCCACAATACTACACATTATAAGGGTTTTGTTTTAATTGGAGCTGAGGTATGAAACTTGGGGATTTTTTTCCCCCCAGTTATCTGCCAATGCAATCACCACAAATTAATTACAATTAAATGTCCTCACTGAAGTATTCGGTGTTATCTCCTTTGTACACAATACCCATATGACAGCAACAAAAGGTAAAGAAAAAAAAGTATTTAACTGTACCCCTCATGACTTAAGATTCTGCTATGTATTTGCAAGACAGAAGAGACTATAAACAATACCACAGCTTTTACTGGCACAAACCTAGTGTGATCACATGATCCCTGCTTGCCTCAAGTATAAACTTTTAAAATGGTGTAGCTAGATTTACTGCATTGCACCTCACACTTTCTTCATACCTACTTTTTTTCTTTGTACACTACTTTCGAAATTAAATACCTTCCAAACCTATAAGTTGGACAAAAGCTATAACCAAGGATCAAGTACATCATCAACACAAAGTATTTAGGTTGCAAAAGCTGCTTCTAAGATTATTTTCTTGGTAATTTCTTACGTGCCTACTGGGAGACTGACCCAGAGTAAGATGAAATCAAAAGGTCAACATTCTGGTCCTGGTTAGGTGCAGCGATAAAACTCTTACTGATTTAGTAGGGCCAAAATTCCGTCTACAAGGATTACTTCCTTTGACCTAAATGTGCTTTGAATCAATCCCTAATAGTCTGCGAGATGCAAATGGTTTCCTTCGTTTGGGATTAACTCATAGTACACTCTATGGTGTGGTCAGACGCTGTTGCGTTTTTATGTTCAATTACAAGGTGACTAAATAATTTGCAAATTCGAAATGCCCTTCTACATCTTTCAATGTTTTAAAAAATTATTGTTAAGACTTGATTTTAAGTGGTTATAACCCACAACATTTTACTTTGACACTGACAACAGAGATGCCTTACTACTGCTCACTGTAACCAAGATGTTCAAGAACTATGGGAAATGTAATTCCTCTCTGAGCAGAAAGAAGAACTTCAAAGGGTCTTATCTTTGAGTCTTAACAGGGACTTTGCAATTGCTGTTGAATGAGGTACTTCCAGAACACATCCCTCAATTAATATATCCAGTAGTTAGAAGACAAGATGTGAAAATGCTGACATCAAAGTTCAGGAGAGGAGATTTAGCCCAGAGACCCTGTATCCTGAGTACTGTCTATACCAGGGGTATTGGATGCAGATGTCCCATAACACAGGCACTTCAGAAAACAAGTGGCTCTTTAGCCATGCTGACACTGTCAAAATTATCCTAGTGCGACACTGCTTCAGTTTAAAAATTGATTTCAGTTTGAGTAGGACTGGAGGAGAAGCGGAGGTGAAACCTGACCCTGTGCAGCAGAGACACATCTCTGAAGGATTATCCCTCTTGGATGATGCATCTTAATCAGGAAGGAGAGAACACCAGCTCCTTATGCCTCTGACTGGTTTGCATCTTCCACTATCAGTGTGGGAATATAAGCTCTCTTGTGCTGCTTTGAGGCTCATCTGACCCTTTAATGAGCTGGTCCAGCTCATTAACCCGACAAGGAATGACTCCTTTTTTGTTTTATTTTGTTTTGTTTGATATTTGCTGGGTTGTTCCCTAGAACCAGAAGAAGGAAAACAGTGGGAGCATGTGTGCGTGGGTGGAACAGCTCTGTCTCTTTCTGCAGCAAAATTTTTAGGTCAGCCTGTATAATCTTATCCTGCTTTTCAAAGGTACTCTGGATCTTGACTTACAAAAGAAATGAAAATCCTTCAGGGATTTATTAGAAAAAATAATTATGAAAGCGTTGTTAGTTGACAAGTTGGCTTCGGTGAAGAATTCAGCTTTAAGGGGCATGTGTCCCTTCCTGCCCTTTTCCAAAGTAACCAGCACTCGGACTGTGTTAATACGGAATCATTTAGGCTGGAAAGGACATCTGAGATCATAGAGCCCACTTTGATCGATCACCACCTTGTCAACTAGACCATGGCACTAAGTGCCACATCCAGTCATTCCTTGAACTCCTCCAGGGATGGTTACCCCACCCTCTCCCTGGGCAGGCCCTTTCAATGCCTGACAACCCTTTCCATAGCAGATTTCTTCCTGATGTCCAACCTGAACAGCCGCTGGCGTAGCATGAGGCCACTTCCTCTTGTCCTGTCTCTTGTTCCCTGGGAGCAGAGCCCCATCCCCACCTGGCTTCACCATCTGGTCAGGTGGTTGTGCGGAGTGAGAGGGTCCCCCTGGAGCCTCCTTTTCTCCAGGCTGAGCTCCCCCAGCCGCTCCTGGTGCTCCAGACCCTTCCCGGGCTTCATTCCCTTCTCTGGACATACTCCAACCCCTTGCTGTCTCTCTTCCCATAAAGGCCCAGAACTGGATGCAGCACTCAGGGAGCCTCACCTGTGGCAGGTGCAGGGAGACAAGCACTGCCCTGATCATGTGAACTCACTACGGCTGG
>NW_008657636.1:79937-84637 GCF_000695815.1 Acanthisitta chloris | reverse complement strand
CTTGCCCACCTGGGTTCATGTCCAGCCACTGTCAGCAGCACTCCCCAGGCCTTTTCCAGCCACTCTTCCCCCACCTGAAGCATTCCATGGACTTGGTGTGACCCAAGGGCAGGCCCTGGCACTTGGCCTTGTTGACCCTCACACTGTTGGCCTTGGTGCATCAATCCAACCCATTCCAATAGCTTCCAGTAACTCCCAGTAGGGCTCCATTCACCCCTAGTATGATCTCAGTCACTTCCAGCATGCTTCCAGTACGACCGGGCCATTCTGCCCAGTGAAACTATCTGCATTAAGTATCTTTCCACCCACCCTGAAAGTCACTCTTCAGCCAGACCATTTAACTGCAGTGGTTCATAGGATGGCCCTTCAGTCAACAGTAACAGCCAAACAGGCAGTGAACAAAAGCATCGTGACCTTCAGGAAAACGTTTTTCCCTTTTTAAAGATGGCTCTGCTGTGAAATCAATGTGATAGACAACAAGGCAATCACACACCAAAAGGTAAGAGAAGCTGCTGACTGGGGACAAAACATAAGCAAGAAGCATCTCAGATAATTCTCAGCAAAGGCAAGGCATGGGAAGGAGCTGAGGAAGAAGAGGCAAAGCTCTGATACTTAACAACACCCCTGAAACACCAGAGAAGCTTTTAGACTCAAACAGACAGCATATATTGCATGCAGGAATGGATGGACGTATGCAATGTGTTACTCTCCAAGAAAATCTTCTGGTTTAGTCCCAAATAGAATAGTCACGATTAATAACAAGTTCTATGAGACATCTGTAAATGGTTACAGGCCAAAAGGAAAAAAAAATCTCAGCTGTAGAACTGCTCTCCCTGAACACTACAGATAATTTCCTCAAGCATTCACTACTGGCTGGGTACAGAAGTGATTTTGTAAGCCAAATTCACAGTGATTGAGCTCTAAAGCAGAAAACCTTCTCAGACTGCTTACCTCTTTTGCACTTTTAATTTTGGCCAAGAATGTGTACAGCTCCATTGTTTCGGCGAACAGAGCCCGACACACTGCTTGATAGTGGTTTGGCGCCTCTGACCGGGTTGGCAGGTGGGCAGCACACAGCTAGGGAGAAAAGTAAGTAACAATATTAAAACAATGCCCCATTGCTTTCATTAATGCTACAGAGTATGAGATAACACAAAAGTGAATGCAACAGAGCATCAGGGGCACAAGCATTCATGAAACACTTTGGTTTAGTCAGAAATTGCCATCTATTTTCTAAACCTTCTGCTCCTCTTTATTTTATCAGAAGAGTTCTGTAGGGATGGTAAGGGGACAGGTTGACCATGTTCTGGAAAACTCTGAAAACCAAGACACTGCCTTTTCATTAAGGAAAAAAAGAAGACAACATAATTGTGAAGGGAAAAAAAGCAGTCTTGCAGTAGCAAATTTTGGGAAATCATAGATAATTCAAAGAGCTTTAATGGTAAGTGTTGCTTAGCTTCCTATGAATATGGAAGAGAACTGTATCACTACCAATTTAGGAAAAGATGGAAGGTGAAGCAAGGAAAAAAGTAGAGTATAATCATCAAGCTGAAACTGATTAAACTTATTTCAAGTGTACAAAGATTTTAAAAATCATTAAGAGCCATGGAAGCACAGGCGTATTGCTTCACCTCAGATACTCGTGAACATCTCCAAACACAGGCACAGCTGATGTAAAGAAACACTGTCAGATGTTTTCATATATGACAAACCTGCAAAACTCTGGAAGCCTACTCAAATCACTACTAATCATTCACAATTACTGATAAACAGTCAGTCTAGCATTGCTTTCAGAGTAAAACATGCAACTCCCATTCCTAACAAGAGAAGTTTCACTGAGACCAGTCTTTACATTTCATACTGAGAACCTGAACAGTACGAGCAACATCCATCCAGCTTCATGAACATGAACATCCAGACTCTACCACTGTAGAATAGCTCAGCACAGATGCCAATAGTTTTACTATCTTTTTTTTTCCCCTGAGTCAAATCCATCACCCGTAAGTATTCATCACGGAAAACTTGGCTGGAAACATATAGAATAAAATAACATTTGGAGTTTGTTCCTTAAACATTTTTAAATAAAACCCCTCCTCAAACTGGATCTAGAGCACCCATATCATATATCATACCGGTGGATATTCAAAATGAAACAAAATCTTAATGAAGGCCTTAAAATTAGTTTTGTTACTGTGGTTTTATTGTAGCTATTTATTACATATACATAGCTGTATGTATAGCTATAGAGCTAAAACTAAGAACAAGCCAAAACCTGAAGGTGGCTACATTCAGATCTCCAGAACTCAAGCTTGAGACAAAAGCCTCTTTAGCAGAAGAACCCTTAATTAGCCTAGTGGCATACTTGTCTAAATCTCTCCTGTTATTACAGTGAGCGCTGTGGTTACAAGGGGCATGGTGCATGTACAGCTCAGGCTGCTTTTCCATATTGCTTTCCATTTGATTTAAATCCATACTGCCATGAAAAGGTGCAGCCCTGTGGCCTCCAGCTGTACGTGTCCACTGATGCCCTTATGCTGGCACCAGAGTTCGTGCCCTAAATCAGAGAGGATTACTCATCTGGACAAAAATTAACAATGCGGAGGAAATGGAGCAGGAGACAATTATTCCTCATGGCATGGACACACAGGTAGTAGCACAGGCAAAAAAGAGCAAGAACGCACTGCCAAAGTAGGAAAAGGGAGGCAGTTTGGGTACAGTCAGATTTAGATTTGCTCAATCTCACTGATAAGTTGCTCTCTAAGGTCATAGGCCCCTTGCTATCTTTTATTTCTTCCCATTAGAGTAACAATACAGAGTTCAGTGGTCAGATTTGGTCAACACGTTTGACGAATTTTTACAAGCACAATTTGGACTCCTACAATATCCTGTTCTGAATATTGTACCCATATATACCTATCTCTCCATATATATATCCCCTTCGAGTCATAAAAAAGAATATCTATGAAAAGTTTTTATATATGTGTGTATATTTTCATTCCCTCCTGAATACTTTCCTTATATGCAAGATATGCAAGTCAGACATGTTTATGAAACTGCCTCCCTTTCAAATTTTATGCTGTTTTACAATGGATGGCCAAAACTTTCTCATACTCTTCAAATTTATTTCTGGATAATCACAAGGACATAGTTGACAGGAGGAAAAAAAACCAACCCCACCTTTTTCTTTCTTTCTTTTTTCGCCCTTTTTTCCCTCTTTTTTTTCCCTTATTTTTCCATTTTAACAGATCATCTCTGTCATGGATACAGGGAGAAAAAACCAAAACACCTCTAATGTATGCTAAAGTGACAGCGCATACCACAAAGATAGAATCTATTAAATATTTCCTTTAACTTCATGGACATATTAGAACATTTAAAAGACCAAACTCTGAGTATGGTTAATTTGTGTTCCTTTCTCTCAATAATGAATCATGTCCTTACCTGCCTTACTATGCTTTCAGTAGGCAATTTCTGGTTATTAATTACAGTACAGATAAAAGGGTTTCATCCTAAAATACACCACTTACAAGAATAACAATAACAGCAACAGCAATTTCAAAAAAGGTCATAAAATGATACAAGTCTTCACAGCTGAGAATAAAATCTTATTATTACACAGACTGCACACAGGTTTTTAAGAATGCCTTTTTCCTTTATTCAGAAGCATGTTAATTAGATGCAATTTGCATCAAATATTGAGAAAGTTAATGAAATGCAGCAGTGACAAGTTCAAGCAGGGAATGGATATAATCTTGATTCTATTATTGAACACAAAGAAAAGCAAGAAAACCCCATGCCTGCTGCTGTACTTGGCTACAAAAGCAACCACATAAAAACCTGACCATTTGGTTTGCAAACACTAGGCTGCAGATATTAAGGGAGAGCCAGCAGCTCCCAGTAACTTCCATGTTTTGAAAAATCAGTCTCTGAGTGACCTTATATTATGTGAAGATGCATTACATAACAAAACTCCTTGTGGTAATATTAAGTCAAGTGACTTAATATAAATTGTTTGGATTGGGGAAGGTAAGCGTGAAGAAAAAGGAAAATGTAAATAGAACAGACTGATGGGTTTTTTTTCTCCCCATTCATTGTAATATATTGTACGTGTATGTTGTTCAGAATGCCTGACAAGCTATAACTTCTGCATGAAAAAATACTGCAAATCAACTATGAAATGTCACTTCTAACTTGAGTTCAGGATTTTTGTCCACTTTCAAAAATTCAAAATCTTTTGATAGTACTGTTTGAAAAGCTCTATCACTAATGCACAACAAAAAGCCCAGTCAGAATGCTTTAATAACTGATATGAAAGTACAGTCACCCAACAAACTCCTCCTCTTACCATGCCATAGCAGTCATGGAGCAAGAAGGATTAAGATCAGATCTACAGTCTTTTCCAGTCACTTTGAGTTCACTGAGGAAAGGAAGCCTCTGTATACTGCTTATTCTGACACTTGCCTTTTCATCTCTCATGATACAACTTAAAACTACCCTAAGAGGAATGAACATGAACAGTGCCCAGAGCTTAATACAAGGACTGTTTGTTCTGTCTCCAAGAAGTCCCAAGAAGTATGGCTCAAACCAGATTATGTGGTCTTTGCAAACTGGTGAAGTAACAAAAATATTATCGACTACTGAACCATTAACTGGTTCAGTCAGTAAATATTTCCATTTGCAATCACTGTGAAGAGCAGGGA
>NW_008657636.1:71377-79908 GCF_000695815.1 Acanthisitta chloris | reverse complement strand
CTAACTGAGCCTATCCAAAACCCCAGCTTGACCCAAAGCATTCAGACTTTGCTTAGATCACTAAGAAGATTAGAGGCTGTTTCCATCCACATTCAGGGTTCACAGGAAAAAAAAGGCATTATGTAAATATCATAGCCTTGCCAGCTCCTCCAACTTCATCCTCAGTTGACTAGGAAACAGGGTGCACCAAGCCAAAGCAGTGCTAACAGGAATCACAATTTAACCATCTGAAGAGATCAAACAGCATCTCTTGCATTTGTTTGAATATATTCCAGCAAAGCCTACATAAAATTAGACAAAAATCCAAGTGACTCGCCCACTAAAATGCAGGTAAGTTTTGCAAAACCCTTTTGGCTAGATATATACTGGAAACTTCACCAAAACACCTGGGCTGCTGGAATTAAGATTTCAAAAGACAAAAAGGGTTTCCACTTGCAAGCATCTTGGGCAGAGTGTATGAATGCACCACAAAGAAGAAAAGGATTTCTTTTTCCCATGGGCCACAAAGACAAGCTATTGATATTATGCAAAACCAGCCTGCAAATGCCAGGCTTGTTAAGTGTTTTAAAAGCCTTGGAGTATTAACATAGACTTAAAAGATGTACTTTTTCCTAAGCAACAAGAAGAAATTACTTTAACCAACAGATCACTGAACACACTGAACTGTACTACAGATCTGCCTCATCCTTTGCAGTATGGTACTGCAACAGGTTCAAAAAGCACAACTCAGCTGGAGATGCCTTCCCAAGTCGAGGTTGTTTTGGAAAGACTTCATGAAGGAAAAACTAGACTCTATGATTAGGGTTTTTATTAAAATATATATCCTTCAAGGAGCCATATGCCTTACCAGAGAAATCTTACCGAGACAATACTTGCATATTTGTAAAACTCAACTGAGCATTTTGCTTTGCTTTGTTATCCAGAATAATGTTAAGAGATGGACTGGTCAGAGGTGTAAGAAGTGTCTTGTCATGAGTTTGTAAGATGTTTCTGCCTGCTAGAGCCACCCCTGTGCATAGTACCCACAACTCAGGCACAGTGCAAGTTTTGAGGTGGCTTTCACAACACTTGGAGACAGTTCACCAGTTTCCCAGCAGTACAGAGCTGCTGTCTCAACTTTTCAGGCAGAGAAAGCCTCTGGCTCTGCTGCCTGTAACTGCCGGGGGACAAGGACTAGCTGATCCCCTTGATAAAGGATTTTACTATTACTATTATTACTATTGAGGAAGACTATGATAAGACAAAAGGGATGGGAGCAGAGTTAGCTATTAATCCACAGATAAATCAATAGAAAATACAGGAAGTATTCACAGAAAGTTACTCTTCACCTGTAAAAGCTTGGTAACTTTTTTAATTGATATTTTGTAATGATCTTTTGCAAGTGCTGTGCAACGTGCAATTGCTTAACATGTGAGCTCCCAGTTAATTTTACATGCCTCAGGGAAAAGGTAGCTTCTGTGAAAACTGAGGCAAATTGCTAGTTTGCTGGTGTCAAGCACATCTACCTCATTTTTAAGTGTTCACCAGCAATGTGGTAAAGTCTTCCCCTTGTGCTGGTATTTGTTGTTTTGATCATGTTTTTCATTGCTTGGAGGTGGACAAGAAAAGAACTACATAGTTCTCTATTTACCCAAGTTCCAAACTGAATGATTTAAGTGATCCTGTGTGTATTAACAAATACATTCTTTCATTACTCATTTTCCTGTCTCTCATGAAACTCAAATGCAGCACCAAAGTGACTGCATTTAGCCATAACAGGTGCAATTTGGTGAAAGAGTTGCCTTGGTTTGTTCACTCTTTCAGGACTGTAAAAAGTTGCTGAAGTCAAAGCCAAAATTGCAAATGGGACTTACATGATGCAAGGACTGAAAACAGTACCTTGATAAGATCTTGATGCTTAAAGAAGTGTCCAGTTGTCCGTATCATATAATCGCCATCATGGTTGACTACCCTCTGCTTTGCAAACTCTGAGGATTAAAGCCCTTGAGCAAATCATTTATATATATGCTGAAAAGTCAAACGGCAGTGGACTAACAAATGTTTACAAATGCCCTCCTGAGTCACAACTTAAGTCTGCATGGAAGTAAAGTTGAAAGACTCTTGTCATGTGGGTAGATTGTTTGAGCAAATGCTGCAGTACTGTTTTGTATGCTACAGTTGTTTACAGAAACACAGAGCAAAACACGAGCAATTCAGCAATGTTGAGGATCAAACTGGGGCACAGTAAAGGACTCCCTTCCACTATTCTCTTCTTAACAGTATCTGTCCTGACCTTATTTCCTCCACATACTGATTGCCTTGAGGTGCTGAGCAGCATGACTCATTTTTCTTCTTAAAATCTTCCACTTCATAGCTATTTGAAGAGTCTTAACTACTTTTCCATGCTAGTAAATTGAATTTAAGTAGTGATGAGAACCTTGATAAAATTTCAACAGACAGCAGCTGCAAGACTAACACTTCACTGAACTGTCTCACTTACAAACTTGAACTTTTTCCAACAACAGAAACAATTAAAGGTGAAGACAATTTGTATTCTGTTACATTTATATGATACTATCTTTAGGTAAATGAGTCTAACAAATATTTAACACAATAATGAACACTTTTAAAAGTATTTAAAGCTTACACAGGTGTTAAGAAATGGAAGGCAAACTCCAGTATATGTTGCTGACTATATTGCAAATTTTAAGCCCAATCCTGTATCTTTCATGCTCAGTGAACCCTATTCTTACTCTTTATCAGCTTTCTAAGTACACAATGAAGACCTTGACTATTGAAACAGACTTCAAACGAAAGTCAACCTATGTTTTTGTGAGACAATCATATTTCCACTATTTTGACATTAAATTTTCAATGAATGACTAATTTGATGTGCTAGTGCAGACTTCTTGACAAAGCTGCTTTTCTATAAATCCTCATTTCTTCTTGAAAGCTGCTAGGCTATTTTTACCCCTCAAATACAGCCCCCTGCATACAGCTGTTTCTGGATTATGTGTTAGGTGTATTGTTACACTGTCTTTACACAGTGGACTAACAACATCCTGCTTCTCAAAGAGGCTCATTTCAAAAGAGCCAATTAAGTGAAAACCAATTCTGCATTCTCTCTTAGTTTCAGAGAAACTGTGCTCTGTTGTTTCTTAGCAGAATAATGGAGGAATTAATAATATAAATATGCAGTAATCTGAATTTGCTAGCTCTCGTTCTTTGACTATTCAGTGCAACATCAATGGGATTATTCACGAGCAAGGGAGAAAACCTACCATTTATAATTTCCCCATTCTTTTACATGAAACATCAAGCCCTGCAACGTTTAGCTAAACCACTAGGTAGCCTGTCAGCAGCAACTGTTTTCTAAAGCTTTCTGCTTCACAAGAAGGCAACAGCCCACTTGGCAGCTCTCATCTGTACCACTTGCACATCTGAACTTCACACAGGAGCAGAGCATCCTGAAGGATGAGATGGAGGCATCTGGGTAAGAAAACTAGCTTCAAAAGCAGAATAGAGGCATAGATGGGGAAACATGATAAAACAGGATAATTACAGGAGAACAGGAGTGGCTGTACATATTCACAGGGCTACCTGTAGTTACATAGCTAACAGCCCATTAGCTGTGGAACCACCCTTCACATTATTAAACAACTTAGACCTCAACAACTGATAGCTAAGGGCTGCACCCCTGAAATGTCATTTTATATGGTAGTCTGCCATGCTTCTCAGGCCCTCCTTAGGGCTGAAGGGTGCCTTTGTCCTGGAACTACTACTTCTGTTCAGCAGAAAAGAGAGAAGAGTTGGTTTTGCACCAGGATGTTTTGCATAAGCAGTGGAGAATGAGAGCAGGACAGATGCCCTTCTTTCTTCCCCTTTCCCCAAGACTCCATGCAAGCATATAAAACAGCCATTATACCCAGGGTAATGCTTGTAAAAAAAACCAACAGAGCATCTCTAGAGAAACAGTAGAAAATAGTTACATTTTTAAACAGCATAAAAGAGAAAACAATTTTATCAAAAGGCAACAGAAAAAGTGGGAATTACTCTCAAATCAGAAACATCTGGCACACAGAGAAAAGGAAGGGGAGAATAGTGCAAAAGAGAGGTTGTATCAGTTTTTCAATAATGCCCATCAATCTCAGCACTGAACAGTTCAGATATTTGCATACTTACTACCATATATTAATGTAAGGCAGTTTATTCATGAGCCACTTAAAATCCAATTAAATTAGATCAACTAAAATAAAAACATGCACTTTGCTTGGCAGCAATTTACAGTTCACATACAGAGCTTTAAAGTGTATGTGTGTGTGGGAAGCTTGTTTGTTTTTATGTAAAGTGCTGAAACTTCTCTCAGTAGGCATAATAATAATTTGCTTTCATGTTTTGTCCCGAAGCATGACTTTTTTATTCCTATCCAAAAAAAAAAACCAAAACAGATTTCCAGCTGCATAACCAAATAGACAGCATAACTAAACATAACAAGCTTTTAAACCTCACTGCCAATGAATAAATCGAGCAACTTCTAACCAGTCTCACTGTGCTTTCATTAGACGTCAGTGTATGGCAACCTATTCTATTCCTTCGTGATGCTGTAACTCTTATTTGTAGTACCTTTGTCAGGGAAATCAAGTCTTGAAACTCTGACTGCAAGAAAAAGGCCTACAGAAAATTCTCTTCTCCTTCGAGTTAAGTATGCTTAACAATTCTCTTTTAAAATTTACAGCCAATGAATCTACATTGCAATAGACTTATCAAGCGTATCAATTACATAAATGTTAATACTTAAAACATATGCCACTCTTAGACAGGCAGGAATAAAATTATCTAACCCATAACTTATTGATTAATTGATTCAAAATGAAATATTGCAATTTTGATTCAAATATATATCCTTGCCTGTTCAAGCCGAACAGGCAACCAATGAATCAGAACTTAAACAGTCTTATTTTCTCCTCAGTTCCCTCTATTTGTAGTGGTGGTGCCTTTTCTTGTCCTTTTCCCCTACACACACTCCATTCCTGGAAGTTGTCTCCAGTATGGTAATGACTAGAAATTTAATTACCTGCAGTCACTGGCTTTGCCATAGGCCCTGTATATAGGTGGGATTAACCACCTGTGGGGACTGCAGATGGTGTTTATACTGCCCTGACTGCTCAGACACGAGGCATAGACTGCTTCGTTGCTTTGCTTTGGCTCCACGCATTTCTTGCCCATGGCAGCAACAGGAGTAAAACCACTACTCCATCAAGTATTCAAGGCCACTTCGTATATCCCAAACCGCACTGAGTCTACACTGCAGGGACTGTAGTTGTGATGTATGGGCTGCGTCACAGCAGTTGCCTTGTAGTTCATGCTGCATGAATTCTCTCACCCTTGTGACACTAGGAATTATCAATTCTCTTTTGCCAGTGCATCTGAGGTCAATGCAAAGCCCATTGAGCTTGTCAGAGCTCTTTTGTGATGAAGCAAATAAGAACATTCTGGATAAAATCCATAGCTGACCAAATCATATATGATGCTACAGCCTGTTTTTCCATTATTCCCCTGCTCTGTTAGTCCACTTGCACGTCTACTAAAAAGATCTTGGTCTCCATACGAAAATTTAGAATGGACTACTTTAGTGAGTTATCATGCATCTGGTAGCAATTGGTGGTTTTCTTGAAGTCTTAGGTCCTGAACTCATAGGAAAACATATGAAATGTAACCTCCATTATTTCTAACTAAGAGATTGTGAAGATTCTAGCACATTCTAAAGGCTTACCTCTTGTTCCAATCTTAAAATATATTAGAGTAATTTTAACATCATGACTCCTTGGAGGAAATGCCAGTAAGTCTGTGCTAAAAAGGATGAACAACACAGACCTCAACACAAGATGAGAACCCAGAGATACAGAGCAAGAGAGATTATCTCTTGCTAATAAACTACATACAAAAACATTTCTCCTTCTTCCCTAGGGTTTGGCTGTTCTTTCTAACAGTTAACTTGCTTATTGCAAAATGTGCCACTTGTAGAAGGAGGCAAAGCCATGCACCTTGGCCAGTCTCTCCTTGCAAAAACAAACACAGTTTGTTGTACTTTCAAAAAAATACTTTTAAATGCTGAGCATTCTTTTGGAAATGGATTTTTTTGCACACTCAAAAAAGGATGCATTGGAAAACAAATACATAGTTTAAGGAATCTGAACACTCTTCCCAACTCTTACTACCTTGCTTTTAATTAACATAAAATAATTTTGCACTTTAGGCTATTTCAACTACATTGGATAAGTCTTACCATTCCTATCTAAGAAGGAACCTCGTAGAAACAAGTGTGCTTCTCAGTAAAAGCGATGTGACCCCTAAGGAGAATAGTTAAGGGAAAAAAAAAAAACAACAAAAACCCAACAATACCCCCCCACACACACACACTACCACACAGTTACCAGACACCTCTTTACCAAAATCTTACAATCTGAAGGGAAAAAGAGAAAATGAAAGGAGGCAAACCATTTTGCTAGTTCTCCAGTCAACTGGTGCATGACTGCTTTGTTTTCAAGCACAGCTCTTAAAATAATTAAACTGTTTTGTGCCAGGTACTCTAAGGACCTGCACCATAGATAATTATTTACCTGTTCTCAGTTACACATCATGAAAGATATATCTCTACAAGTCAGGCAGGAACTCCCAGCTCAGTTCTTCAACTTCAAAGCTGCCTTTAAACCCCTGGCACTTGCAGAGGCATCTACTACACGTCCGTTGAAATAGATGCTTTTATATGATAAACATACCAATGCCTTCCAAAGCAGAAATATAAAAGGAATTAAATCTCTGGAAGGTAATTAATACTGTAGTGACCTCAGTCCATGGAGAGTAAGGTTATCAAAGGGGTAATCGTGGTAGAGAGCTCTCCTGTATGTAGTCAAAGACCAATTGTTACTCTTGGGCAACTCTGTGATACTGACATTTTTCATGATAAAACCAATTCTGCAGTCTGAAACTCAGGACAGTTATCTTTTTAAATAAATAAGACTTTAGAGCAAAGTACAGGTAACTAGAAATGCAAATATATAAATCTGTCTCAAACATTGCTTCAGCAAGATGGAAGCCAGTTTGACATCAACTTCATAGAGAAGAACTTGATATCAGTGGATAAAGGGACAAACCTAAGCCACAGGCAAAGTGCCTCAACTGGAGTTGGTTGACAACTCTGAACTGAATTTAGGACGTACCATCACATCTACAAAGAGTCTGGTGTAAAACTGGTAAGTGTTAAAGCTTACAGACTGTTCTGCCAGCAACAGCTTAAAGCATCACTCTCTTGTCAAAAAGCCCCAAATGGAGATTTTCTAAAGGACTTCTTGCCAGTATCCTTAAGTATACATCAGGAGCCTACGAGAAAGACAGCTTCAATCTGGGGGAGGTGGGGAAGGCGAGGGGGGCTCAGTTCCCTCACACTCTGTGTGACACCAGCAGGGAGCTGCCAAGAAACCACTCCGCTTGCAGCGCCTTCATTAAAAGGCCTAGACAGTTGCCAAATTAACCTCAAAGAGAGGTTATCATTATCTGTCAGAGTGGTAAAGAAAATTAATAACCATTTTATTGTGGTAGGCACATAAGACAACAGAGGTTAGTGGGTGGGTGGCCTAGTTATCTTGTTGGTTATCTCCCCTTGGCAGTTCGCTGCCCTGCACCCAGGCAGATGTAATACCTGCCAGGAGATTACAAACCTCTGGAGTTTCATCTTTACAGCAGAAAGTGTTCTGAACACAACAGAGACACCCGCCCTGTTCTACCTGCTCGCTTGACCATAGAGCCAGGCTGAGGGCAGATGGATGCCATCCATCCCCAGACCACCAGGAGAGCACCTGGAAGGAGCAGACACGTTCTCTCTCTCCCTCCTTGTCCTTCTTCAGCCACCTATGGCAAAAAGTGGGCCCAGGAAGGAAAGCAAACCCAACCTGTAGTGTATGGAAGTACACTTTTTGCAACTCTTTTGCAGCGTAGGGATTTTTTTTCAAGGTTTCCAGTAAGGACAGATTTTGGCACTTCTGCTGAAGGTGACACCCAGATGCCAAGTGGCTCTGGCAACCAGACTCTTCATTGGAAAGTCCCCGGGAACGTGTCTTGGCTCCAAACACTGTAAGCACCATTGCCAGGGTAAGAAATGGCAATAAACACCCCTCCTTTGCTCACTAACACATTCAAATGGGAAAAGGACTGACATCACCCTTTTAAAACTAGCACACTGGTTACTTTCAAAGTAAAGCTGACCACGTGTTGACCTCCAATTACACTGCCCTGAATGAAAAATCAGGACAACTGTTTAAGACACCAAATGACATCACTTTAATTAATGAAACCTGTCTATCAACATAATTCACTTAAACACTTGTCACGTTCAAAGCTGCTTTAAAATTACTTTAAAAGGGATTTACACAAACTGTCCCCAGCTTTCTTGATCGAGCTAAGGTACAAGAATCCCTTCACTTTCTGTATAGGTTTATAAGAAATTAAACACAAGGACAAAAACAAGGGCAAAGTTAACTTAGTAAATATTTGCA
>NW_008657636.1:37197-71360 GCF_000695815.1 Acanthisitta chloris | reverse complement strand
CTCTTTCTTTTTACCTCTGAGCCATTAAAAATATTTCTACTGTGACACAATTCTTCTGTCCAGACATGAAAAGAGTTAATAAATCATGCTGACTAATACTGTGCTGAACTTCATTTTTTAACTTGTTTTTTAATATTACATGCTACCATAGAAGTAAAAAATTTGTTAAAAAACCAAACTTCATAGCTCACTTTCTTCACTTAACACTGCCATGTTTTCAAACATCACCTTATAATATTTCCTTTTTAAAAGTTGGGTTGAGGATAGTGGTATTTTGCATCTATCTATGCAAGTGTGTGTATGACTGTATAAATACATATATGGGGGTTAGTTACACACAGTATGATATAATGTACTGACCAGTATGAATTGATTAGAAGAGACCAGTTCATAAAGAGATTTGGCTTCATGAGAACTTGCTGATCTAAAGCAAGTGTTGGTCTTAGTGCTCACATCAAGAAATCTTGGCATGCTGAAGAGGAAAAACAATTACAAATGCTCATTAGGACCTTCTTGTCCCAACTCCAAGTTTGCTTTGTCCTAAAAGAAAGCCAAAAGAACCTGAATCCTAGAACTCCCTTTTGACTTAAATTGCCCAAAGTATTGTGTTCTTCCATGAACGCAATCACTACAAAACAAACGCCTGTTTTTTCTACTGTTTAAAATCAATATTCTAACCTCCTTCTCAGAGATGCAAATAGACAAGCAACAACAAAACAAAGGGTTTTGTTCTCTCTTCAGGGCAAAGGCAAAAAAACTCCTCTGTTTTCCACCCAACCAAGCTTCCGAAGAGTCTTCCTAGTGCCTTCTTTCCATGCTTTACACAAAGCACACTCAGAGCAGCGTATGAAGCACTGCCACCGTGTGCAGCTGGCTTCCCTTAGCACAATCCTTAGCTCCCTGCCCTTGTCAATCCCTCAACTAAATATTCCTCTTCATATGGTTTAGTTTGGGTCTCCAAACTATTGCTGCTACTCAGCTCTGCCAGTTTGCTTTGCCACCTCACATAAAACCCTTGAATTCCCATGCCTGCTATCTTGCTATAGCAATCAGGCTGGCCTATACCTTCCCTGCAATAAATGCTCTGCCAAGCTTAGTAGATGTGAGGAATTTATCTCTTGGGCCCATTTTATTCAGTTGTACATGTTAGTGTCAGTTATTAGGAAAGCTGCTAGATTAAGATCTTCAAGTAATTCTCCACAACTATGCATACACAACTCACCTGCACAGCCACACAAGCTTTGGCACGGTACAGCCCAATCGATGCAGTAAGGGCTGCTAAAACTAGAGGAGAAATGCACTGGAGCCATCACCCAGAAGAATACTGCTTTTCCCACTGTGTTATTTCATGAAAAATATTTACAAATCGACGATTTAAAATACACTCAGGGCCAAGCATCCCACAGACAAGAATCTTCTGAAATCCACCCGACAGCATCAGTTACAATACTATTTGAGGTTTTTGCAACTACATGTTTTAAAACAAAACCCTACTGTAAAAATCCTTTTACTGAGAAATGCAAAACATGCCCTGTCCTCAGACCAATCTCTGGGATAAACACGATATCTTGCCTTTTAGATTCAGATCTTCAGGGGTCAGCACAGTCTAACCGACACTTTATCTCTCTGTATCAAATGGCCTTATCTCACTTAAATATTTTTCTAAAATACAGCATGCAACAGTACACTAAGCAAAGGGGAGCAGAAAATAGCATAATGGGAGCACGGTAATCAAGAGCATAATAAAAAATCACAAAGATAAAACAGAGAGATTATTATTTTGGACAATTAGTGGTACTTTTAAATTGATTCTATGAACTTTCCTCCAAATGTTTAATTTTCTTTTTATACTGTTACTGGCACTGGAATAAATGCACCAAAAGAAACTTTGCCTCAAGCCCAAAGCTCCCTCTTGAATAATTCAAAAGCAAGAAGATCACAGTGGCTTCATTAAAGGGCCCTCGCTCTGTTCCTTTATTTTTCCCATGTTGCTGTTACAGTACAATATGCCTCTATAAGGAATTAAGTACCTTTGTGGCATTGCTTAAATTTTCTTTGGCAATGCAGTTATATAAGTGACTTACAGCGACTCCGAACTAGCAATACTGACAACTGCAATACAGCTTTTTTTACATAACTGTTATCAGCCAAAAAAACCCCTCAAAAATCCAGTGATCTGTGTCCTGGCAGGAGCTAGTGAAGGTAAAGCTTCCACAGCCACTTTTCCTCTTAACCCCTCTCCTGGACGGGGTGGTGGATTGTGAGGCTCTAACACCTCAGAGCAGCTGGGGACTCCGAACTTTATAGCAGACAAGCACCTGGACACTGTAAAGTCCATATGGGTGGAAAGTAGATTCTGACAATATGAACCTTTGCCAAATGCTCAAGTAAGACAAGCTGCTGTCCTGGCTAATTTTTCTGAGCAGATCTACTGACTTTACCAGGCTGACAGTGAATCTGAAAAACCCATCACGGCCTTCTCTGTGCTTATCTGTCTTAACACCTGGAGTGGGGAGGAGGTTGTGAGCAGGAGAGGGAGGCTCTCAGGCAGATCCCTCCAGCTTTGGCCGGTCAGCCTGCACTGCCCAGCTGAGTGCTGGAGTTAATCCGTAGGGCAGAGAAGATATGGGTCTCTTTTGTAATGTGGCTCTGATCTTTTTTCACTTTGTTATGGGTCATCACAGCTTTACTGTGTTAATTGACCATTACCCTGATTTCCAGTCATTAGTTAGAATTTCAAATTAATCTGATCAAACAGAACATACCTTGTGAAAGTAAACGCTCATTGATCTACTTTAGTCTCCAGGGTCTATTTCAGGCAGGGCAAGCTCACACAGGTTCTTTGATACTTCAGATGTGTTATTCCTAACAGACAGCTTTGCACATTTTAGATATTTGTATTTTTTTACGGGAAAACTGGAGCTCTGTCATGCCAAATCCTGGCACTATGGGACAGCATTACCACCAAGGAATCCTTCCACCTCCACTAAAAAGTGGAACTTAATTTTTAGCCATGTATAAATTATTTAGAATAACTACAGCATAAAAGAGATGGGGAAAAAAGTCCATGCCCTATTCAGCTTCTTTGACATGCATAAGGGCCACACACAAATTTCAGGTATATTCTAACCTCCCCATACATAAAAATAATCTGAACACTCCATCTGTGTTTCCTGTTTTTGTTGGACAACTTCTTGGATTCCTCAGACTATTTTAGACCTTAGACAGGTTATACCAGTATAATTAGATGAATTACTGGTACAGAGGTTTTTAACTGATGTAGATATGCTACTGTGAGCCATAAATCATTGCAGAAAAGGTGATTTGGTTTTGTCTCCCAGCCTGGAACAAGGCACTCCAATCTATGTAAGCCCACACTGATGGAAGGAATGTTTCAAAGAACAATTAAAGGAAAAGAAAAAGCTCTTCTTCTTAAAAAGAAGTTGCAAGGGACAACTTCCTTGCAAGTACATTTGGTATAATGTAGTTCTAAACAAAACCTCTCAAAATAAACATGGTGAACTGTACAGAAGTACTTCTGCTTCTCCTTAGCTTACACTTGCAAAGTTCTCAGCTGCCAGAAATCCACTTGCTCTGCCTCTGTTTATAAAGCCCTTCGTATCAAAACCCTATTATTATTGTCAAATACTTTTAAAACTAAGAACATGGACATATTGCTTGTATATTACAAAGACTTAAACAGGCAGAGAGACGCTTCTGCTTTATTTTGCACAGTCTGTCCTCAGCTCCATGGGCTTGCACAGTAAAGGAGCTTCAAATACTGACTGACTCCTTCCATGACTCAGGCAGCAGCACAGTTTACTCTGCCAGTCCTTCAGTTGCACCTGCACAGTTGTTTGAAGGGCCTTGCAGCAAAATAGATGAAGGATTTGGTTGAGTTAAAGAGCAAAGTCAAACAAATAAACTTTTGGGATGCTTTGACTAAATATAGGTGACATGGATCCCAGCCAAAGTGTCAGCACAGACAGAAGAAACACACTACGGTTTGAACGAATAACCATGATGTACAAGGCTTGCTTGGACAAGAGCAAAATAGCAAGTTTTCTGCATTTCTAAGACAACTCCAAGTTATCTCAAAGAATGGTGAAGAAATAATAAAAAGCCTGTGGATGGGTCTTATTCAGTCAAGATCTATATATTCCTTTGCTAATCCAGTTTCAGTGATTGTTCTGTAAGGGCCCCAAAGGGAATGTGTGAGGACACACTCATCTCCTGAGCACAGGAGATTAGTGCTGGTCCTTGGGACTTTGCTGCTGAACTCAGAGATCCCAATTCTGTCACCACAGCACAGAGAGAAAGCGTGGCCAGGGAGTATGCCAACCCAACTGTCTACCTGTTCCGAGCAGCACCATGAGAGTTTGCCTTCAGAGGCCCAAACTGTGTTAAGGGCATCCACCTGGATGGGGCTCTGGCATGGCAGTATGATATGGGGCTGTGTTTGCAAAATCATTTCTGGAGATTTTTTTATTTCTTTCTAGCTTACAGTCCCCAAAGAGTTAAACTGCAAAAAAGGAACAGCCAAAGGATTTCAATTCCCCCCTCATCAACATATGGAGGCATAGATCTTGTTTTTCTAAAAGAAAGTCCACCAGGATAAGAACCAGTATGTGAACATTTGAGTACACTATGAACAGGATTCAAGAGAAGAGAAAGGATCAATTGTTGCCTTTTTTGAGCATGAGAATTTTCACAAAATGACCTGTGATGTTGCATTCATTTTTAATATAAAATGAACTTTTTAATTTAAAATGACAACATGTGGGGCATTGCTTACCAGTTTTCAAACCTTCACGAGCTTCACACAGACAGTGTACACTGCAAGTTGCTTAGTTGCTTATTATGAAATGAAGCACAAATACTGTTCTGCAGGCTCATACAAAAATGCTAAAGATGGCCCAGCCTTAAACAAAATTACACTTAGAAAGCTGCATCTTACTAAACCTAACCTCATGGACTAGGCAAAATTATGGGCCTTTGAATTCCAGTAACATGAACTCTTTAACTGTCTGCCATAAACAAATACCCTAACTTGTTTTTAACTGCATTTTCTGGTTCCTCTCTGACGGGTTCCCATATTATACTTACACAGGGTCATCCCATCTATATGATAATAATGCATGTCCTCAGACTCAGAAGGGAGTCTCCAAAATACTTAGATCTAAATGCAGATCTTCTTATCCTGCCTATAATTGCACTGAGACAGGACATACTTTTCCTCTGTAACTCTACACATGCCATAGATGGTTGATCTGTACTACCATCAGAGTACTCAAAACAAAACAGAAGCAGATCAATATCAGCACTGTAAATTTCAGTTCCTTCTAGCTGAAAGGAGTCAGTCATACACTTGAACTACCAAGACATATGAGTCACCCAAACTTAAAATTTTCTCATCTCATGACCATGCCAATGATTAAAATATCTGAAATAGGGGGGTGGGGTTGACAGAAACAATTTATTCTTCCTCTTTGCAAAGCACAAACGTCATTTTCTACCAATAAAAATATTGCAAACTGTAACCTTGTTTACATTTCTTACAGCAAGATAACACAGCACTGAACATGCTGCTCTGAAAATAATTTTCATACAAATTAAAAGGTCAGCATACAGATTTTCTACATATGAGTTTTGTTTACTAAGGGACCTGGGTCACTTATCCACCTTTGTGAAACAGAAGTTGCACAACAGTTAGTTTTTGGTCAGAATTAACATTATTACTGGACTACCTAAAAGTGATTAGTTAGGTAAGACCTGGGACCATAGGCCACTGAGCACTGGAGACCATCCACCTGCATTTGTGGCTGAGACAAGAAGGTGTGACTTGCCTTCAGATAAGGTTCTTGTTAAAGCTGAGTCAACATTCAGGATGAAAGGTGAACATAAGAGCAAGATACTGATTTAGGAAGAACACTGCCTCTTTTACATACCTTCTATGAGACCTGCAGAAGAAAAGTAGCAGAGGCAGTGACAAATCTTAAGTGTCATGACTTGCAGTTACAACTGACAACATCTCTACTCTGAGGTAGTCTGGTACTGACAGACGTTCAAAGCTGGAAGAAATGACAGGGCTGGGGCTAGGATGGCAGTTCACCCCAGCAAATATCAGCAGAGAATAAAACCTGCAATCAAAGTGCTATGGGGCTATATTTACATCTAGAATTAGAAATGAGTGTTGACCTAGAATGAAGGATAATACTGGAACCAGGTTTAGGGCTGGGGCTCAGGCCAGCAGCTATCGATAAACTGCAGCTTAGAAAGTGCCTCCAGGTTCACACGAAAAATGGTATTGGCTTAAACCATCTGACTGCAGAGATCTGTGGGATAAGGAGTGAGATAATGCTAAGATTGGGAGTGGAATTAGGGTTTGAGTATAACCTGGAAGAGGTTGATAAACTGCATCGTCTTGTTTCAGTATCAGGGAGGGCCCCATGCTGTGATAAAGGTGCCACATGACAGGACTTCACACACCCTTGGCAAGCCAACACTGCCCAGTATGCCAGGCCTTTATCCTCTGTTGACAAGGCTGCCCAAGCTGTATATGGGCTGTGAACCTGATGTGTTCCTGATCCCCTGGGATTACTGTATATGCAAACTTCTGTCCTTGTGCACATGCACAGCAAACCTGGCACTCCTGAGAGATAGAGATTTCCCATACCATATATGCAGGGAAAAAGGACGGAACAAGGAAAGCATCTGTCTGAAAAATTCCAGTCTTTACTGTCTGCATTTTCTCCCTTCATTTGCAGTAGGGCTGCCATATCCAAAATACATCAAAGACTAAAAGCATCTGGCAACCAATGTCTCTTTTCTTAATAGACCCATTTTTAAAAACAGTAGGTCAAGTCTGTGCAGCAGGTTGGTCCTGCCAAGGAAATTAAAAGCTAAATCAGCCAAATATACCAAGATGCAGCACAAAAGCTCGTCTGTGTCTTCTCCAAACAGGAGCTTTGCCAATAATGATCTTGGCAGTACTATTTAGCACTTACCCTTTTCCCAGTTCTCGGGAATAGGTGTCCACCACGTTGCTCAGCATTTTTCAGGTCAGGGGAGTGTTCAGGATTGACCTTGCCTACTTCAAATAACAGAAAATTCTGACATATCTTAACTATCTGTGTGTTTTAATCACAAAATAGGTTCACCCACATTAGTGATTAATGGTGAAAAATTCGGTCTTGGTGGCAGACAACACCACTTTCTGGACAAGGAAGAGTCATGTAATCACATTTCAAGGACAAAATCATGTCCAGACTGGAGACTACATAGTTAAAAGCCTTAAAAATAAGTATTAGTAGCACACAGACTGTCTCTACCATTTTCCAAGCTTGTAATTTAGAGAATGCAGGGTAAGCAAGAACAACAGTTGCTCAATTCAACAAGCAAACCTGCTTCAGCATTCACTACAGACTGTGGAGGAAAAAGCTTCACAGTGAGTCTTGCCAAGAGGGAATTACAATAATGGAGCCTCATGGTCAGAAGACCACACACTTCTGTTGTGAAAGAGTCACTGGGTAAATATGGGTGTAGCCTGTAACATTTTAGCACTGCTGGAGGGAAAAAAAATAGTAAGAAAAAGTCACTTGCAAAAGATGATCTTACCCCTATAAAGGTATGAAGCCAAGAAAAAGGGATCTTACAAATCCACACTCATGTCAAAAATATGGCAGAAAGATGCTGCTGTTCTAGTACTGTCAATGCAGTAATGACACAGAGTGGGGAATAAAGGCAATTTGCAGAGTTGAGTCTGCAGCACATAATTTAGGCAAAAGCAACAACAGCATGAAAACAGGAATCTAAGGAATGGAGGAGTAAAAGTTAGGATGATGTAAAAAAAGACAGCTGAACTTTAGTTCACTAAAGTGAAGTCACAAAAGCAGTACATGCTCAGAATGATATAAAATTGTTAGCAAAATATGATAAAAATAAAATGTAAGGTGCTGGTTTTAAAACATACAAACAGGCAGGTACCTCAGCCTAGCAGAGACACTAACAAAGCAAAATGTGAAAGGTGACATTCAGCAACCTTAACAGTTGAAACCTGACCAAACATGTCCTTATCACTTTTGTATTTCAGGGATGTATACCAGTGTACCTGAAGGAGTTCAGCAAAGTTTTCCAAACTTATCTCTTCTTGTTTGCAGAAATTAAGTAAAGAATTTGCAAAATAATAATTTCTACAAAGCCACTGGCCTCAGTTCCATGTATATAAAGGTCTTGCCTGTCTCTGCACTAAGCAAAACTTCCTCTAATGATTCAACTTGGATTGTCCCACCAATTCAGAGCATTTTGTCAAACTGGGGGAAAAAAGGGTGTATTGCATACATCTTCCACGTGTCTTCTATGCTGTCTGGAGCAGCTGACATGTGACCAGAACAGGGTGCTGCTGGCCCCTTCTAGAGAAGGTGACAGGGAGCAGCAGAGGGAAGAGAGAGCCAAGCACCTGTGCACAGTGAGGGCACAGACTCAGCAAGGCTGGGAGCAGTGGGGGCTCAAAGGAGAGAGTAGTTCATCCAGCCAAGGCACTCCCCATCACAGGGGAGTGAAAGGCCATTTCATTCTCCCTCTGACCTCTGGATCTCTGAGGGAAGGCAAATAAACAAAGGCACTAAACGTTTAGCATTGCTTCTGATGCAAGGAGGATACAAAAGTGTCTCAAACAAAAGTTATTCGTTCTCTGATCTCCTAAGAGCTTCACTCTTTACTGTCCACCCATCAGATGTGGCAGGTTTTAGTGGGGTCTTGTTTCAGCATGCTGATGCATCCGGATGAGCCATCTGGGACAGTCTTCTAGTCTCAGCTTCGACCACCACTACACTCTTAATTTCTGTGCCATACTAAACTTCTGGTCCTTAGACATAAATTGCACTCATGAAGAAGGAACATAAATGATTCAATCCCCTGGTACAAATTAGCACAACATTTTTCCAACCCGTATTAAATTTCCAGATTATGAGGCCCACCAATTATATAATTTTTTTCCAAAATTCATGCTTTGTCTGTACTAACAGCTCATTGGGCTCTAAAACTCATAGAGAAAACTACTCACAGTATGACTATTCACAGTAGCCCAGATAACATTAAAGAACCTGTTGCAATTAATATTCATAAGCTGTATTTCCAAATCTCACATCTCAGGTCAAGAACTGCAACCATAATCATTGCCAATGAAATGCTGTGTTCTGACTCACTCCACACAAGTAAGCTGCTTCAGTAGGAGAAGGAGACAAGTCAAGTAACTGATAAGAAATAATTAAACTAATAACGTGCTAATGAAAAGGTGAATTAATTGAAACAGACCATGAAGTTTCCAAGAGTACACAAAGTAATTCAAGAGATGTTTACACTGGAAGGCTGACTATCCAGGGCAGGGATGAAATCAGATTGTGATATTAATAGCACATCCAACGATAAAGTTGATCATGGATTTTCTGTTGCTTACTGTCAAACATGAAATACTACTGCATGTCATTTTCACAAGCAAACCTTACAGAATGAGCAGGGAAATCAGAAAACAATACAGCCAGTATCACACTGGACAATAACACAGAAAACAGAGTTGATTTTCTCATTGACAAAACCCGCGAACTACAATATGAACTGCCCATTACTGTACCTTCATGACATCTTTATAGGAATGAATGGCCTCAACTTCCTCTTTGTCATCATCATCATCCTCCACTCCTTCATCCAGAGCATCATATCCTTCATCCCTACTCCCATCTGTTTCTGTGGTATTAGTCATGTAGTCAATAAGCCGCTCCAGTGGAGGACTTAATTCCCGCTCTTCATTGTCCTTCAAACCATAGTCCAGGGCTTTGTATATAATAATCCCTAGTGATTCAATAACCTATAAAAGTAAAAAAGAAATATTTATTAATGCCATGTACATAAACATATAGGTCAGTCTAGGAACACCCTTTTCTAATGTTTGTATAACAAACTCAGCAACTGAGAGGGCAATAAACATTAAAATCAAAAAGAAAAATGATTCTCTAGTATCTACAGCAGTGCTTCAGTCATATAGCACAGAACATGCAAGAGCAGGTCATACCACATTACCTACTGCTTTCTAATTTCAATGTCTGAACCAAAAATGAATAATTTAAAATAAAGCAGGATTTAGATTTTTAGATTACTTTTCCTCTTTCCTTCTAATATGACAAACCTCAAAGTAACATTACTCTAGACTTTTTAAGACATATTACATTGCATGCATATGCCCCTTTCTTTTGTGGGGCAGGTGGGAAGAAATTAAAAGAAAGAATAAACTAACATGAGATGCCTCACTCCTCCCACAAATTAATGACACTTGGAAACTGCCCTTCAGTTTCTGTACCTCTTCATTGACCCAAGAGCTGCCTGGACACAGCTGTGAACATCTCAATATTAACTCACTCAGCACTGGGACACCAGCCCACAAGAACTCCTTTGCCTGTTGCACAGCTGGTGGAGGCACACATATTCCACTGAAACTACCAACAACTGGATTCCATACTAACGAGGCAGTACCTCCATTTTTCATTTGTGCTCTATCAAGAGCAGAGCAAACCAATGACCTCTTACGTAGGGTAAGTGAACAAAAAATTGTCAGGAACATCTCAAAATGATAAATCAACATTTTTTTTTCCCTACAAACAATATTGAAGCTTCTACAATCTGAAAAATATAAAGAGACGGCATTTCAAACTGAGGAGTTTGGAAATAGGTATTCATGAAGAGGGAAGGGAAAATGGGTTTGCAATAGTAAACCACAAGAAGGTAATGTCACCGCTGGGAGATCCTTGTCTGACAATGGAAGTAGGACTGGAGTTATTGCATGTAATCTCTGATCTTCCCTGTGTGTTGTGATGGCTACCATGTCACACAAATTAGCAGACTCCAGTGTAGGAGTAGCTGGCACGAGAGCAACTTTAATAACAGGAGCATTTCTAAACACACCAAACCTTGTCATCAAATACCATTTTCTCTAATCTGGCTTTCGGTACTATCCCAGGCGACACTTCATACTGCAGATATTTTAAATTCTATTTCGCTAAGTAGAACAACATGAATGGATTCTTAAAACATTAAATTTTACTTTAGCAGCTTACTTACTTCAGCACAGTAAAGTATTTTTGGTCTGAGAGGCTGGAGGTTAGCAAAGACTTAAAATCGTTTCCTATTAGTTTATCTAGACAGATGATTTAATGAACTAGCTGTGGTCTGACAGCTTTACACTTGTGCACTTCATTCCTCTGTTGGGATTACTTTGCAGTGCAAATTCACTTGGCAAGACAGTGGCTAATAAACAAACAAACATAAAACCCAACACATAAAACTCATTCTTTTGTAATTTATTTCCAATAATTTTGATAACTTGATTCAATATGGAAGTTTTGCCTATGCTATTCTCTGGAAATGTGTTTATATATATTCCTAAAATATTCTAAAAATGCAGTTAAGGAAAGTAATTAGGCAAACTAATGAAGAAAAAAAAGTCTTAGTTTATTGAGTTCTAAGAACAGCTTCTGAATTGGAAAATGCTAGTGAGACAGCGAAGTATACCAGGGAAGCATCACTGCATTGTTGCTCAATTCTCATACCCTTCCCCAGACTTCTGCCACGACCCACTCTGGAGACAGGACACTGCACCATACAGACCTTAAAACCAGCTGCAACAGGTCAAACTTACATTTACAGCGTATCTGGCTCACTTCTTCGAAAGGCTATTTTGCAATAACTGTCTTATAGTACTTGCATTGTCAAAAAAATAATCTGAAAGTGTGGACATAAAATACATTATCTTGGTAGACATGTATGCTTCCTGTAACTCAGGTTCTGAGTACGATCTCAACATACACCCCTTCAGCAACTGAAGGGAACAAAGAACACCAAGTTAATTCCAACTTGAAGTACACCAAAAAGGAAACAAAGAACAGCTGAAAAATTGCTTTTATACTCCGAGCACTTGGGAGTAAGTTAAATGTGAGCAATTTCTAACCTTAATAAATAAATATTTGAAAGAGCTTAGCAGAAAAGGACTGAAAAATCCAAATCAGATGCAAAGAAAATTGTGACTTGCGCCATGCAGCGATGGTTGCTGAACACAGCTTCTGGATTTTGCTACCAACACTTTGAAAAAATAGAAGGAGGATAAAGAAAGTGCACTTTCTCTGCCTCCTTCTGCTTGGGAAGAGGATTAAGGCATTCAAAAGCACCGTGGCTAAAACTGGATGACAGCTGCTGCTTTCTTTGATGTATCAGCAGTGGGGCTTTTGCAGTTCAGTAATATGGTTTGTGCATTTTTATGTACTATGAACAGATTTCATAATACATGCAAAGCTGACACAACACGAAACCTGCAACGGCACCAATTCAGAGCTATAGTGCAGTCTCTCAGGTCCTTTTCAGGAGATGTGATCAAAACCATATTTGCTCAGTGTCTGTCAGTATCACAGACTCTTCTTGCTGGAAGACAAAGCAGCAAACCTCTTAACTGTGTAACTTTGCTTTGACTTGCATTAAAATTGAAAACATTCGGTGCTTTCAGTAATATTGGTTTAGCAAGATCTTGTAAAACTACACAAATGCCATATGAATATCACACAGAAGTAACAGAATTGTCAGCACTTCTTTGCATGGACAAAATTACTAATGCAACTTCACACAAATAAAACTTCCTGGCCTATATATTAGTGGAAGCAAAATATACAAGTCGGCTCATTGTTGCTTAAATGCATGAGTGCTGTCACTTTGCTTGTAATACAAATCAAATACAAAAAGAAGAAAAGCTTTTCACACCTGAATGGATGAACTGATAAATAAGCATTTTCCTGGAGCTGAATAATCAGGGACTATCACTTTTTTTTACCTTTAAAGCATCAATTATTTGCAAAGAAATCACAGGTTTTAAACTGCACTGTTGGCTAATTTCACACAAAGTAAATACTTCTAGCAACTAACAAGTGACAAGCACTGGCATAGTTTGCAATTATATGTGGAAACAGAGGTATAGTAGGAAAAACAAAGGTAAGAAATGACCTAGCAAAGCTTTTTGTAAACCACAGAGTTGCAGACTGACACACCAAAACAACTGCATGATACTGAAATAAGTGTAAGCACTAACAATAAATGGTGATGCTCAATTCAGATGTAAAAAAAATACAGCTCTGTACCTTGAATTTCAGAATTAATTCATTCCTGATTGATTTAAATTTTGATGAAGGACCTGACCTTTGCAAATCAGTCAGTAGCTAAATAACCTCAAAAAAAATAAACAAGGAAGTCTGCATTATTAGGCTTTCCACCTTCTCACCAAGTTCTTTTGAAAGTCATGGCTTCGGACCAAAAAAAAACCAAAACCCAATCCAACACACTAACATTTCCCACAGACTGAACTTGTACTTTGCTGTGCTGAAAACAGTGGTGAAAGGGGAGTTTTGTCTCATTGTAGGGGAGTATACTGCCAGTCTCTACACCAGTCTGGACTCATATTATACTGTTCTTTTATAGGAAGTTGTGATAAAGTTGCCGAAACACTTTGACTTCAAACACAATGTGAAAACAGTATCATTACATTTCTTTTATACATGGAGCAAAAACAAAACCCAAATTCAGATTATTTTCGTACACCAACCCTACCTGGAGCTTTGCATTCCACACACCTTCCTCCAACACATTAAGGCATGCCTCTTCAGAAGGGGTTCATTAGGGTTTTAGTCTTCTGTATGACCCAAATTATGTTATTCCACTGAACACTGCCCCAGTTTACCATTCTCAAAAACTCTTAAAATATACAACCTTTGTATAGGAACTAAACAGGTTTGAGACCTGCAAAAGTGAAATTACTGCAAGCACTTCACTTGAGAAAAATCCTTTCCCCCCCAACATACGTATCTCCCTGACTCTTGCTAAGTGTGGATGAGAACAGGCAGAATGCACATGCATTCACCCCACTCACTGCACACACTGTAAGGCTCTGTCTGTGCTTTCAGCCCCTTCCCAGGCTTACTTCCTTTTGAAACAAAGCAGCAAAGCCTAAGGACAGGTTTGTACTTACAGCAGCAAAGGACATTTTTCAGCTCAAATGCCTCTCCCTCCCTAAAGCTCTCCCTGCCTCTAAAAGCCACTCAGGTTTTGTATCCCTAAACCTGGATGAAAGATGCCATAAAGCTCCAGCTCCTAAGGTGAGTCAACTAATTTTGAACTTTTCCACAGGGACCTCAGATATGGCAACCAGCCACAATATCTGCACTACTACTGCACTTTTTATGAATTCTAATAATTTTTTATTAGGAATGTGTAGTACAGTTATTACTTTTAAGTGCTCCAATTTTTTACCTATAGATCTCCAACACATTTTATGAAGAAGAATCATTCTGCCTTACAGTAAAGAGTGCTGAGAGTCTGGGGATGGTGTTAGCTGTGGCACTCCTTAGGGCAGAGCTCCTCTCCGCCACCAACTCTGCCATCACCCCTGGTATTAGCCAGCACTTAGTCAACCTGCAAAGACTAACCTGTCCTACTGCTGACTTTAAATTAGCCCACCAGGAGCTCCACACTGTGCTTCTGGAATCATAAAAAATGGCATAAACACATGCATAGACACCCTTGAAGCCAAGAGTTATGTATCTTAAATTTTCTATGGCACATAAGGAGAAGACACACAAAACACACGCAAGTTTTTGAGATCAAATTCTGTAATGTGGTCCAAAACACTGTCATGTTAAAAATTTTTGCAAACCCAACTTGTTCCTCTCACTATTGCTCTAGGTCTCATTTCCATTTGTAACAAAGTAATCTGTTGTCTCTTCAGAGTCCAATTCAGGAGCTGAGGAAGACCATGCTTTTTAGGAAGGATGATCAAATAATGGGGTTAGGATAAACCAAAGTAGACTTTTTGGTTATTCACCTCACCCTGAGATGCCCTACAAAACTCTCAAGAGCACCTCATGGAAGAGCATGTCTAAATAGGACATTATGGACATTATGAGAGCTGCACTGCTGTCACTCCATACCTCAGGTATACTAATGTAGTTTTCACCACAGCATTCCCCAGTGGAAACAGGGTAGCATTACCCAGGTTTTAATGGCTGGGGAGACTGCTAAATTTAAATGTGACCTTTGCTAAATTGGAGCAACTTGCAACAGACTGTTAAATGAGAACAGAGAAAAAATTTCCAAGTGTTTTCAGGTAAGCAGCAAGGATTTGGACAACTTCCAATGAATCAGATTAATCACTCATTTCCAAAGAATACAGACATAAGATACAGCACTATTTGACTTCTGGGTGATGTTGGTTTGCTACAGAAATAACAAGGTACTGCTTTCCGCAATATAACAAGCCTTGCTGGTTAAGACAAAGCAGTAATGAAACCAAAGAATAAAAAAAAGAGCATGTCAGGTCTAACAGAAAATACACATGAGACAAAATTAAATAAAGCCTTTTAACAAGATTCAGTCTGGTTTAGATACATTCAGAGTTAGGAAAATTTCTCTACCATATTCAGGGAACATCTTTTTCAAAATGGTTTTATATCCTGAGTCTTTGAATGCACTAACTGGGCAGAGAGACCTACTGACTGAATTCTTTTTACTATTCAGGTGTACATTAAAGAGATTCAGAGCAAGAACTTTTGATCAAAGACACAGAACAAGCCTAAAACATACAAAGAAGATGCTAGTTTTTTGGAGGGTTTGTTTTGCTTCCCCCCCAAAGAGAACATGTAAAAGTTGAAGCAGGTAAATGTTGTTGGACACGGTTGGCTCTAAGAATGTAGCAGCAATGTAACTCTGAGTTTATTAATGCTCAAGTGTAATACAACTCTCCAACATTCAAAGGTTCTGATAATTGTTGAAGTTTCACTACAGATATTATCTAAGGAGAACTATAATTTATTAGCCCAAACGAAAGCAGAATTAAACTTACATTCTACTGCTGCACTGCAACACTTAAACAAACCAGTCATTTTTCTTCTAGCTTTTGTTCATACATTATAATCCCCAAGATCATGACAAATCCTTACTCTGTTATTAACAAATTTATTCAACCTGAAGGAATTTCACCAAAGTGACAGTTCATCCCCAGAGAAAACCAAAATAAAATTCCCTGATTTAACTGTGAAGAGTCCAGTAATAACTGAAGCTTCAGTAAAAGAATTAGGTGCAATAATTAAGTAACACAGACGGTGAAAGTAATTTGATAGTTCTTAAACACACCTCTATTCATATCATGGTTTCAAATACAGGTCATGTTAACCTGATCCCTTTTAAATGAGAAGAATATGTTTTTTATCTTAAGGTAAGGACAGGAAATCCAATCATGTCACAAACTTCTGTTCTAGTTCTGTTGTCTTTTTATTTTACCTGATGAAATATAGTTAAACACATATAAATATTTAACATACATAACATGAACTCCCCTAGTAAGGCAACAGAAGAAGCAAAGACTTCAGCTGACTACAAAAAACATAACTAGGCCACAGAAACACCAATGGGTCAAATTGTGTAAGAGACAGAAATTGCCATTTGTCACATCAGCCTTTTAAACAAAGCTTTACCTAGAATACACAATAGTATCAGAAGAACCACAGCCATGATTTTGTAGTGAGAGAAGTAACCAGCCCAAGGAAAACTGGTTCAAAGGAGAGTGAGACTAGTTCAGTAGCTCTGATCCTAAGAGTTCACGTGTGACTGGTTTAAATTTGGCTGATAATGCATACCTCCCTATGGTCTGTAAGACAAGTTAGAGAAGAAAGATAATAAAATGCTTACAGCAGCTTTGATTCAGTTCAATTTATGGTAGTCATGATGCAACGCAAAATCAATACCACTTTTAATCAAAATATTCACACAGTTGAATACACAGTTCAACTAATCCACTCAGAGTCAGTATGCATGAACTACTCAGCCTTCCCACACAGCTTTCATTTAAACCACTACACTTGCCTGCTACAGGCTTGGCCCCCATTTAATTAATCCGAAAATTAAAGTGAGTAAACACCTGCTGCAATATAAACCATTTGTTCTCCTGTGAGTCAAGAACTTTCTCACACCTATTTTCCCAAAAGCCAAGCAGACAAAATACGGGTACAATGAAAGCTATTCTTTTAAATACAAATTCTTGATTAGTTAGAGTTCTACATTTGCATGTATGTCTTACAAGCTTTCCAGCTGCAGCTCACAACAGACTTTACTGAAGTTAGGCTGGTTTCAACCGTATTTGTCAGGCCTGTGTCTGCATTTGAAACATTTCACAGATGAAACTTCATAGAGGCAAATGAAGCACCTGATCATGTCTACAGAGAAGGGAACATGACAACTCTTCTGGTTTGACTGTAGCTTTCTTCAAATCCATCTTCTTCAATTCCTGAAAAAATATGTCCTTCTGCCTCCTAACAGACTTCTCTTGTCAGTCAAATTGTCACAACCTGAAGATTTCATGCTTAAAATCAATTATGACAAGAAAGAAGCCCAAAGATAACCACTCAACAGGTCCTTTTTCAAAGTGATGTGCCACAAAAGAAGGCTGGAATATGCTGCTCCTTTCTACTGACTGCAGTATTCTTTAACCACACACAAAGCAATACTAAGTTAATGCTGCTTGTCTTAGAGGTACTGAATATTGATGGCAAGTCAAATAACCACTCGTAAGAAGGTTGTCCTTTTCATCCATGCCAAAGGAGAAACTTCAAAGATGTCTATGGGATGTTACATTTATTACATAGCCACCCAAGGCAAACCATGCACAACTACCTCCACTATCTTGTGGAAGATCACTCAGTCATATCTAGGCTTCTTCCCTGTTGGGAACTCACACATATGGCCTGTGAACAGAAAGCTAAAAAATTGAGACTCTTACTGAGAGACTTTTTGTGAGTCACATGTGCAAGGAAACTTGAGCTTGACAAAAGGACATAACTTGATTATGAAAGATGTGAATTTTCACATGAACTATCATGATAGTCCAAGGAGTTACTAATGTTCCAGACACATTATTCATTTAGCTCACGCACAATCTCTAAGTATGTCATGCAAATATAATACTACAGGCTGACAAAGCCTCTGCAAAGCTCCTGATTTTATGAATATCCTTCCATGTCCTCTTTCCTATAAGCAGTAACACTGGATACAGGCATTTGGAAGACTGGCATTCAAACATGTACTCCTCCAGGACTGATTGCCTAAGCGAACATAAAATATTTTAGCAACAAACAAAGGGAGTTACTGCACAACTACCTTCAAGCTCTCATAATGGCCTTGTTGGAAAGACTGGCATTTGCTAGACCAACCCAAGAAAGCACCAATATGCACTGGTAGTAAGTTATATATACCCATAAGAAAATATAAGCTTGACATTCATTTCTGAGTCTTAAATTCAGATACAATCACAGCATGGAAGGCTGACTTACCCTAAACCAAAGAACAACAGAACATGCAGCTGAAACTCGGCAAAAAGCTTACTGCCTGCTCTTGGGGCTGCAAAACCCCTGAGAATCCAGCTATGAAATGTCACTCACAGATTTCTATTTCCTCCTGAACAATGAAATCTCCACAGAAGAAATCCATATTAAGACACACCTCTATCACAGATAAAAGCTATTGATATATAAAGCATACAGTTTATAACCTCAGGCACAAAACACCTTAGCACAAGATATTCCAGCACCTGCCAGCTGTCAAAGTCATCAAAGTGCTGAACTGTGACAGTTTATTATCCTTAATGGAACAGCCATACTCCTGGATTATAAATTGCTGAGCATTGTTTTACTGCTCTCTGCCAATAACAACAATATCCATGTATTCAAGTACAGTGATGATAACAAAGACTTGCTGACAGTCACAGGTCAAAAGTGTTATGCTATTTTAAAAAAAAATCATATGCATTTTGTGCTTAGATTGAAACAAAAAAACAAAAAAAACAAAACCCACAATAAACCCAAAGCACTCCTTACCCTGGATGTCTACAGAAATCTTTATCACACAGCCAGATTTTCTACAAGGCTCAGCACTTGGCCTTCTAATAGAATATATTACCTATATAATTCATTTAACTGCTTAGATAGCACCCAAGTTACTAAATATCCAACGACTGGCGGAGAGGGATTAATTCCCACACTTACATCTATGTAAGCTGCACAGGTACTTGGGAACAAACCCCAAAAAGGTATACGCAGACCAATTAAGCGATTTAGTGACTCAGAATCTATAGTGAAGTTCTCTGTCCTATTCAGTGCATTTTGCACCACTTGGGCCAAAAAGGGCAAATCCCGAGTTACTTCTGTGCCAAGACCTGGCTAATGGATGCACTAAGGCTAGTTCCTGTACAAGCCACTCTCCTGTCCTCAGCCCAAGGAAAAGAGAGGTAGGAAAAGATCTGTATCGGAGGTAACATGGTAGCTGGGGTAAGGGAGAACACCAGGGCAGAGTGTGGTCCTACAAATTCATCCCTGGATCAAGGATTCACAACAAGCTCTACAAAGCTTCCTCGCTGGCTTGTAAAGAACAGAGCCAAGCTCAGGTGGACAGGGATTATAAATCCCTTTGGACTTCTGATTCTTTGGAAATGAAAGTAATGCTGCAATATTACCCTGTCTTTCTAACCATATTATCATAACTAAAATGACAGAAAGGGATCTCCTAACCTTGAAAAAGAAAATCAATGTACTATGCTCGATGCGTGGTGAGTTTTCTGACTTTTTAAACATCACACTTTTGGGGTAATGTATCAACTAAAATTAAGGGTCTATAATGCCCAGGCAGGTGTTGTCACAGCACAGCACCTCTAAGTCACAATATAGTTGTCTCCACAATTTTCTTAACACAAAACAGCCAAAGAATTCAAATCCTAAATTTAGCCTTATCTTTACACCCCCAACCTCCCCAGCAAAATATGCTGCACTGCCCTTCCTAACCATATTGCAAACCATGAGCACTACCTCTTCTATCCAGTACTTGAGCCAGTTTCAAATGTAGGAAGTGTGTGGGGCTGAAGGTCTGTTCTGTGGGGATTTCCTAGTCACTCTTTTCTTGTGAAACCTCACTCTGGTCAATTCCCCTCTCCTGTAACAGTTTTACCACCTGTTATGTGAGGGTATTGACCCATTTTCAAAGCTTTGGATGAGAAATGCTCTGCAAGTCTAAATTATATTTCTGCACAACATGCACACAGGCTTAAACTCAGCTGGAAGTGCCTCTAATCATCCAGTTTTCCCTATGACTTTTGTTCCCTGTAAACTAGGAGAAGGAAAAATGAAGAAAAGTACATGCCTGAGGCTAATGGTTAGGCTTATCAGCTGGGTGCAATGCAACGCATAAAACTGCTTTTCTTTGAGAACATAAAGCAAGATGTAAGAGTGATTTATTTAAATATAAGTAGCACAAGTAGAGAAAATAGCTACTAAGATTAGAGTATCAGATTGTTCTAAACTTCACAGGAGATAAATTCTGACAGCATCATCCCTTCGTCTTGTTACACCAATGTAATTATATCTACCAGTCTATACTCTAGAGAATGAATGTCTTGATGTTTAAGAAACAGGAAGAATGGCAAGGTTTTGATGATTTTTGACATGATGGCTTCAAATTTTGAGCTTTAGTTTCATTAAGTATCCCGAATTATTTTTTAAATCCTTTAAGATTTTTAACATTTTACAAATTCTACCATATGCACACACTGTGAATACCTTCTGTAATATACACAGCATGACAGTTCATGCTACAGCTCAAAAAGAAACTGGCAATTTCTAGTCCAAACAAAATGCAAAAAGGTTGTTGCTTAAGACAGTTCTCTAACAACTCAAATAATTTCCCTAGAGGGAATAAAAAAATTAATAAATTGAAAAATAACAGAACAACAATGTAACAGTAGGAAGGTCCATTACAGATGGAGCACTAAATTTAGTTGGGCTTCCATAGGAACCCCAGCTTTGGAATAGCAAAAACATTCCTGCCCAGTCAAGAAACAAGTTACGCAAAAGTAATCTCCCTAGACTGGAGAGATACCGGTTTGATTCCATCAGAGAATCTTTTTCTTTTGCTCTCTTATTTTGCAGCTCCCATCAAAGTTTCAGAAATTAAGAATAAAAGAAAAATACCACTGTATTCCAAACATATGCTGAGATTTCTTTGACTGGATGAGCCCAGTCATCAATACTCTTGAAGGAGTTAAAGATTTTCAATTAAATCAGTTTGAAAGAGCATCTACTCAACTACCTCCAGGGACTCAAACATTCAGTATTTCAAGTGCCATCGAGCAATTTATATCTGTGAATTCTGTAGTGGAGAGTGACAGCACAATCTGGTTTTATTTTCTTCTCATTTACCCTTTCACATGGATTATTTTCCTCCTTTGCCCAGTCATACTATGCTTCACTGAGATGTGTGTTCTCATGTAAACTACCAAACAGGCATCAACATGTAAACACGAGCAAAGGAAACACCTCACAAAGGAGGGGAGTCTTTCAAAAGGACTGGGACCACGAATGAGCGAGTGTCAGACAAACTGCAATGACACCATTTCAGAGAACACTGGCTGTAAGGACTAACCACTACCTGCTAAACCAGAGGAGTGGGTGGATGTCATCCTCACCGCTCCACCTACCCCCTGCTAACATCACAGGGCTGGTGTTTCAGTGTGCTCTGCCAACTCAGAAGACTGACTTAGTTGGGAAAATCATGTTTTCCTGACCTTAAGAAAAAAAAAAAAAACCCAGACCCCAACTCTCTGTGCTACCATATGCACTCTCCACACAAGTGCATATGCACTCTCTGTGCTACCACACATCCATGCTGCCTTTAGGCCAAAAGAAAGCACAGCACAGCAGAAGCCTCAAAGCTATTCTTATCCATAAAAGAAATGTCTCATTTAACTGGAAGATCTAAAACCAGCTTTAACAAGGAGTGACTGCATGACTGTTTGCCGTAACTATTTAATATATTTTGACAAAATGCTTGGTGTAAATATAATTCTTTCTCTGACAAGTTTTCTGCGTTTCTACAATACGTTGTCTCCCCTAATCTCCATTTTTAACCTATGAACATTGATTTTTACAAAATAAAAATGTCTAGTTCAAACCACAACATTATTTTAAACAAAGATTTATTAGTAAGAGAATTCTAATAACATTAAGGAGATTTCAAAGCGGAGCAAACCACTCTAAATACAGTGTGTTCTTGTAGATGTGTTTTTTTTAAAAACGGAATTAAATAAAATCCCTTAAAACCAAGTTTCTAAGGATTTTTCCATTACACTTAGAGGTGCTTTATGGAGCAATCAGTGACATTCCAACAAAGTGCAGGTGCAGAGGAACAAGCAGACTGGAAACACGACCTTCCCTGCTCACTGCCCTTATCTAATTAAGCTAATAAAAGCATTCTACCAGAAGAAATTAAGCTTTTCTCTGTCCTAGAAAGCTCTCTATTTTTAGATGGTCAAACTGAGGCAATGAATAATGTTTATAACAATTTTGAACACATACCCCCAGCTAAAACATGCCACGAACTGACCAACCAACGGGACTATGTAAGTGTCTGACCTAGAATCACAAAATCAGTTAGGTTGGAAGGGGCCCCAATGGGTCATCTGATCCAAGCTCCCTACTCGAGCAAGACCATCCTAGAGCACATAGCTCAGGATTGTGTCCAGACAGTTCTTGAATACCTCCAGTGAGGGAGAATCCACAACCTCTCCAGGTAATCTGTTCCAGTGCTCAGTGAGTCGCACAGCAAAGTTCTTCCACGTATTCAGCTGGAACTTCCTGTGCATCAGTTCTTGACCATTAGCTCTTGTTTTATTGGTTTCCACCACTGAGAAGAGTCTGGATCCATCATCTTGGCTTCAGCCAAGTACTTGAATACATTAATAAGGTCCCCTGTGAGTCACCTCTTCTTGAGACTGAACAGGCCCAACACCCTCACCATTTCCCCATAGGTCAGGTGCTCCACTCCCTTAACCATCTGGACCCGCTCCAGGAGCTTGTACTGCAGAGCCCAGAACTGAACACAATACTCCAGATGTGGCCTCACAAGGGCTGAGTAGAGAGGCAGGGTCACCTCCCTTGACTTGATGGCAATACTCTTCTGAATGCATCCCAGGATTCCATTGGTCTTCTTAGCCACAAAGACACACTGTTGACTCATGGGCAGCCTGTTTTCTATCAGGATACCCAGGTCCACCTCTACAGAGCTGCTCTCCAGCAGATCAGTGCCCAACCTGTACTGACGCTCAGGGTTATTATTTTCCAGGTACAAGACCCTGCACTTGCCCATGTTGAATTTCAGTTGGTTCTGCTCTGCCCATCTCTTCAACCTGTCAAGGTCCCTCTGAAGGCAGCATAGCCCTCTGTCCCCTCATCCAAGTAATTGATGGATAAGTTGAACAAAACTCGCCCAGTATGGAACCCTGGGGGACACCACAAGTCACAGGCCTCCAGCTAGACTCTGTGTGGCTGATCACACTCTCTGGGATCTACTGCTCAGACAGTTCTCAATCCATACTTCTTCATCTAACCCACACTTCTTAAGTTTCCCAACGAGGATGCTGTGGGACACAGTGTCGAAAGCCTTGCTGAAGTCAGGGTAGACCATGTCCACTGCTCTCCCTTCATCCATCCAGGCAGTTGTTTCATCATAGAAGGCAATCAGGTTGGTCAAACATGACCTACCTTTAGTGAACCCATGCTGGCTACTCCAGATCACTTTCTTGTCTTCGATGTGGGCACAGATGGCCTCCAGAATGAGATGTTCCATTGCCTTTCCAGGGACTGAGGTGAGGCTCATTGGCTGGTAGTTCTCTGGATACTCCTTCTTGCCCTTTTTGAAGATTGGGGTGACATTTGCATCTTCCAGTCTTCAGGCACTGTTCCCGATCTCCATGAATTTTCATAGATGACTGTGAGCAGCCTGGCTATGATGTCTGCCAGCTCTCCCACCACTCGTGAATGCCCATGGACTTGTGGATGTATAGTTTAATTAGGTGTTCTCTGACCCAATACTCTTTGACCAAGAGTAAGTCTTTTTCCCTACCTTCAGTTACCTTGGTCTCTTGGGTCAGAGAACCCTGTGGGATGATCTTGTCAGTGAAGACTGATGCACAGAAGGCATTCCATAACTCTGCATCCTCTGTATCCTCTGTTATCAGGGTCCCCTCTCCATTAACTAGTGGGCCCACATTATCCTTTGTTTTCCTTTTGGTATTTAAGGGTTTTAAAAAGCCCTTTTTGTTATCCTTGATATCCTTGTCCAAATTCAATTCTAGCTTGACTCCGGCCTTTCTCATCTCACATCTACTTGCTCTGGCCACCTCTCTATATTCCCTTCAAGTGGCCTGACCCTGCTTCCACCTCCTATGCCTTTCTTGCTTACATTTCAGTCATGACAGGAGTTCTTGATTCATCCACAGAGAACTCACATGTCCTTGGCTGAATTTCTTTCTCACTGGGATGCATCATTCTTGAGCCTGAAGGAAGTGAGCCTTACATAACAACCAACTCTCTTGGACCCCTCTTCCCGGCAGGGCCTGCTCCCATGGGATTCACCCAAGAAGATCCCTAAACAGGTCAAAGTTAGCCTTCCTGAAGTTTTGTGGTTTTTTTTCCCCAGTAGTTTTATTTGCTGTCCTGCTACCTCTTTGTCTGATACTGAACTCTACCATCACATGATCACTACAGCCAAGGCTGCCCCCAGCCCTCACATCATCAACAAGGCCTTCCTTGTTGGTTAGTATAAGGTCAAGCAACACCCCATTTCTTGTGGGAACCTCCACTACCTGTGAAAAAAAATTATCGTCAATGCTTTCCAGGAGCCTCCTGGACTATTTGTGCTTTGCTGCATGGCTCTTCCAGCAGATGTCAGGGTAGTTAAAGTCCCCCACAAGAACCAGGGCCTGGTGACTTGGAGACTACTTTTAGCAGAAGATCTCATCCACCTCCTCCTCTTGATCAGGTGGCCTGCAGTACACACCCACAACAGTATCACCCTTACTATTCCACCCTTTTATCCTAATCCATAAGCTCTCAATTTGCTCATCACCCTCACCAAGGCAGAGCTCAAAACATTCTAAGTGCTGTGCCACATAGAGGGCAACTCCACCTCTGTGTCTTCCTGGTCTGTCTCTTCTAAACAGTGTGCAGCCCTTCATGACAACATTCCAGTCATGTGAGCTATCCCACCACATCTCTGTAATCGCAATGAGATCAAGGGCCTGTGACTGCACACAGACCTCTAGTTCTTCCTGCTTGTTCTCCATCCTGTGTGCATTGGTGTACAGGCACCTAATAGAAGTGTTTGATGATGACAATATCCTGCTTGGGGGTGCAAAGGGTTGCCCCATAACCCTGTTAAGTGGTTGTGCCTTTGTTACTAGGGTGTTTCTCTGATGTTTCCCTGCTGGCTTCTATTATCTCAGGAGTCCCTGGCTTGGCTCTGTAAGACTGCAGGTCTGCTCCAGTGCAGCTAGTACACCGCAGCGTCACCTGCTGAGGGCCCTCACAAGTGCCTTGTCCCTCTAACTTTTTCATACTATCCCACAGTTTGCCAGGGACGAGCCTGATATTGTCCCACTCCCCCATCATATCTAGTTTAAAGCTCTACCAATAATTCTCGCCAGTTCCCAGGCAAAGACTCTCCTTCCTCCCTCAGAAAGGTGAGTCCCATCTGATGCCAATACGCCTGGCACTGCATAGGCCTTACCATTGTCAAAACCATCAAAATTTTGGTGGCGACACCAGCTGTGGAGGCACATATTAACAGACCCAGCCTGTCTGTTTCTTTTAATATTGCTGCTTTCAACTGGAAGTATGGAGAAGAAAATAACTTGTGCCCCAGATTCCCTTATCAAACATCCCAAAGCCCTAAAATCTTATTTGATCGCCCTCAGACTGTATGTTGCCATTTCCTCACCTTCTACATGGAAGATCAGTAATGGGTAGTAGTCCATGGACCACACCAGGCTTGGAAATTTCCTCATGACATCCTCAACCCAGGCCCCAGGGAGGCAGCAGACCCCCCTAGGGTTTGGGTCCAGTCAGCATATCGAGCCCTCTGTTCCCTTTAGAAGCGAATCTCCTACAACTAAAACCCATTTTTTCTTCCTCTTGGAAGCAGGTGCAATACAGTGACTTGGGCTCATTGATTGTGGTGGTGTCTCTAGAGCAACTGGACCTTCATCCACTAGGTTTTTAGGCTGTTCTTCAACATACAAAGCCTCACACTTATTTTGCAGAAGTACCTGGGGGAGTGGGGAGGGCAGAGAGGGATTTTGTTTGCTTCCCCGACTATGAGGTACCCTTCATCCACTTTTTCCTTCACCACTGGTACCTGCTCCTTGCTGGGGGATGGATAGATGATCCTCTTGATTGTCCATTGTTTCTGGTGGCTGCTTCTGTCTTCAGGAAGCCAGAGCATTGTCCCACATGTAAATCTCCCTCTCTGATCCTCTAATGCTTCTCAGTCATTCTACTTCATCCCATAACTCTGCTACAAGGCTGAGAAGGTCACCCACCTGCTCACATCTAATGCAACTGCCACCATTACTACAATCCACTGAGAGGCTTAGGCATTCCCTACAGCCAGAAGCCTGGACAGCTACATGGGTTTTAGCCTGGTTCTTTTGGGAGTTCTGTCTGGATTGCTGCATCTTTTTTGGTGACCTTAGATAACCTGGCTTGTATTTTTAAAAATTTCATTTTATTTTTGCTTGTGCATAAGGTACACCTCCAGCTGTGGACTCCTGCTCACTAGAAAGCATGGCCTCAGGGAGAAACCTTCTCCAGCAAGCAGAGATTTCCGTAGCTGCTGCTCACATGGGAACACTATATGAAATCTGTGTTAGACAGGATGGCCAGAAGGCATCACAGATATAGACAGTAACAATTCCTGAGGATTTTTTAACTGCTGGAAAACCTTAATATTCTTAGAGCATATGTGATATTTGGCCACATCTCTCTAGCCATTTGACTACAGCCTATTTTTCTGGACTGACTCACAGATGCTTCCTCTAAACACACCTCATTTTACTATGAAATTTCCAGTTAATTTTCTATTGGAGTATTTTGCTCGTTTCCAAAGTTAAAAAGTTTAGCTTTAATGCTAACATTAAGCTGTTCGCAACAGACCACTCGTTACTGTTTTCTGAAGAACAGTAACTAAACCTAGGAGAGGAAACTTGTGATGATTATCGGACTTACGAGGTCTGCTATGAATATTTACCAATTTTGCAGCATTTGTTATTGAGGGCCTACTTTTATGTCTTTTGCTCAGTCACATTTTTGGGCTACAGAATTGGATCTGGAAAAAACCAAACATTTTCTTTCTCCTCCGTACCTCACTAATTAAGAAGCAACTGCTCACAAATTATAAATGCATAGAAACCACCCTCTCTCTGCATTAATTACCCATCTCGTGATGAATGTGCAGCCAAGTGGAATGATGTTTCAGGCCTAAATGTAGGTTGCTAAAGTGAGGTAGCACATGCTTGGATAAAGTACCCACAGTTGCTACAGGGTAATACAGCACTTCAGTTTTCATGCAAAATGGGCTTTAGTTAACCTTACTAAAACAGATTTTTGACCAACCACCTTCCTCCTTGGGGAGCTCACCTTAGCATTTATGTTAACCGATCAGAACCGCACTTTTGAAGTAAACCTCCCCATCATCCCTCTCTGAGCTTCCAGGTTGCATCACAGACTGCTGTGCACAACAGGGCTCCTTTTGGATGAAGTTAAAACGGAAGCTGAAATCCAGAAGCTCACCTAGCACACTCATTTTGCTGATGGCACACAGCCTAAGGCTCTTAGCAGAGAGCTCAAATGACATAAAGCAACTGGGACATGTATTCCATGGACACCGGGTCCTCAGCACAAACTCTGTTACTCTAACGACTTGCAACATGCAGCAGACGAGTTGAGACTGAAATGTCATAAATAACTTTAATGCAAGACTAAAGAACAACTGAAAAGCTGTAAAATAACCACAAAACTATTAAGCCAGTATAGAAAGAATAACAGCAGCCAGTATCTTGGGCCAAATTTTGTAATACAAAAGCTGTGGTTTCAGTTGGGCAGCTCAGACGTACTTAGTTTCTGTCTAAATGGAAATTTATGGCAAGTAGCTGCACCTCTGGGGTATCTGGGCCAGCACATGTACCCTGGGATGAGAATCTAGCAGCATCTACCGAATTTCCTTCCCCTAGGTGAAGAAGGATGAATACCTTTATGGATGGATATGCTGATGGTATGGGGAGACAGTTTAATATTATCTACATTACAACTATCTATAAGCTAGTGCACTAATGATAAAGCATTCTACTTGGAGTCAACATATACGATCAGCAAGGTAATGGCAAGAAAAGATCATGTATTTTATATCCGTCACCTTAATCACAAAGTCCATTGAAAAGAGAGCACAAATTTGGTAAGGTAAAATACTTAAGAAATCCCATTAAAATACTCCCTTGCAACAGAAGTGAAAATACTGACAGAACAGGAAATTCTCTTTAAGATGAAAACCACAGTCCTATTTTGCAAACTTTTATCCTCCCATAGGTAGAGCACAAGATGATGCCTTCCACCAGTTTTTGCAAAGTGCATTGCATTCAGTCAAAGAGTGCTTTCTGGTTCCTCTCCTACACTTCAGCTTCTACTCTGACGGAAGCTTCAGAAATTCTTCAAACTTCTGGAGTGGAAGGTTGCCATAATTACAAAATATTGTGAATCCAGTAGAACACATGGAAGATGGAAATTATATGCCGGCTAGGCAACGGATACTCTAACTTAAAGAACACCCTAAAAGCTAATGGGTAGTTTAACATTAATGATAAACATTGGCTTTTTAAAAATAAATACCAGCGTATATATAGGTACTGCTCAGCACTCTATTTTCTTCATTTAGGACATCTGCATTTCTTACTGCAGGTCCAATTTCAATGGGACTACTACAGATAATGAAATACGGATGAAACAAGGTTATAGTTATATGCTAAACATTTACAATGTCCTGTGAATAATTAAGGCACTGTAATTATAATCATGCAAGTCACACCCTTCCCATTCAACATTCTTTTCACCTATGTAGTACCCAGCTTGCCAGTCAGGGATATCCTCTTTGCTTAGTCCCTGCCTGCTGATCAGACAGTGAGATGGGAGCAATGCAGGAGAAAGGATTTGCCATGACTTGGCCACTTCTAAAACCAGAAGGTGCTTACATTTTCTAGCACCTAAAACAAGGAATTCGGGAAGGCCACAAGATTCTGGATTCTCTGCACTCACCGAATCTAGCCTGGTTTTCCACCCCAAGGTTAAATTACTTAACACTTTTCAATCAGCAATTGGGAGAACAGTAGCTTCTCAAGGAAAGCCAAACAAGGAATGCAAAGTTAATCTCAGTTTTTCCTTTCTCCTCTGCAAAATGAAATCATGACATTCGTAGCCCTATAGAGGCAGGAAAGGAGGTACATGAAAAGAGCTACTAACAAAAGTGACACACTCGATTAAAACACGTTGGTTATGATATGATAGTGGGACAAAAATCATAAGCACTTGCTTCACAACAACAAATATGATCAGAGTAATTTGGACACTATTTAATAACATTTTAAATGTCATCTCAGAGTGGCTGATCACTCTGCTCTTCCAGAATTATCTTCTTTATACCACAGGTGTTGCAATAGGGTAAAAATCCCATACAGACAAAAGGCTCACATTTTTACCTACATGACCTCACCCAAGATAACCTGTTTCCTACAGGAAACGTGTCACCTCAGGACACCACAAGTGGTAGCACTACAAACAGGAGTAAGGGAGCTTTTGAGGGATCAGAATAAGGGGTGGAAAAGGGGAGGGGAACTGCAAGGAAACAGGATGCTTAAGAGTAACTTACACTTCATACAACCACTCACACACATGTGAAACTGCACTGTTGAATCTCTGTGGGAAAAGAAAGGAATCAAAAGGGCAAGTGAAAACTGATAACCAGTGTGAAATGCAACTGAAAACACAGCCACTGACTGTGATCCGTGGTCCCTAAGCCAAATGGCACTGGGAACACAAGAGGATGCAGTGCTCTAAGCCATTTCATCACACAGACCTTTACCAAGGAGATCCCTCTCAAATGAGCATTTATTCCAAAGGGGAGATAACTTCTGAGCAGATCAGCATTTGTCCAACATCACCTTGAACAGTTTGCCAGGCTGGAGCTGTACTACAAGAGACTATAAAGGACTCTAATGAGGACTTGACTCACAAAGCAGCATTGATGTACCAATCTACATTACAAGTAGTTATTGTAGTTATTTCACAATGCCCTGCCTGTGAGATGCAATCTCAGGTGGTCTACACCTGTCCTGCAAGGCTTCGGGCTGTCAAGGTCAGATATCTTGAGCTGGTTGTAACTTGAACTCTGGCAGAGTTGAGATAAATACAGTTAAAGAGAGAAGAGAAAGCTTTAGTCTCTCCCAAGTATCCTATTCCAACAAAGAGCAAAGGAAAACAGAAAGAAAGTTTGTGTTAGTAACACAGGCTTGGCTCTGTCTTTTTTCCTTCTTTCTTCTGTCCCCAAACCCATAGGCATTGTTAGATGTCTAATTTTAGTTTCAGATGGCAGATGTCTTTTTCACAGCTCTTCCAAGCAAAATGAAATAATAAAAGAGAGATTCTTAAAATTTTGAAGGGCAGAAAAGAATCTGTTGAATCTCTTGCTGTTACTCTTAATTATAGACACTGAACAGATTTAATTAGAACCTATCAAACAGAAAAACATACGTAATCTATGCATGCAAGGGGCAGTGAAGCAACTCCCTGCTAAACAATTTCATCAATTTAATTTCAAAAGGAATACACAGACCAGGATTCAGCAAGGATATTTCTGGCAACTGACATAAGATCATTGTTACGAAGGTTAAGATTTAAAACCACATTTTGAGACAGTAGAATGTCTCATCATGATACATGAAAATCTTGTTATGTGAGCAGAAAAAATTTCTTATTGTGATGGAATGGGCAACATTAATTTTGCCATTTCCCAACTCTCACATGTATGGGTTAATAGGTTTAATTGTGTTAAAATTAGAAGTCAGCAGGGACGGTGGGGGAGCTAACAAAAATGAACTCTGTCAAAGCGTTACTAACAGACACTTGTAGAATTGCAAGCTTTAACCCAGAGCCCCGGCACAATATCAGTCTTCCACATAGACTGATATATCCTTGGCAGCTGTTTGCAGAAGCAAACAGGTCTCCCTGATACTTCTGACCAGGTACACTTCAGAAGTGTGTGGCCTGTCTCTCATACACCCCCATGCCCTTCCACCCATTCTTCACCCTGTTTCTTCCCCTAATGGGAAAACTGAAGATGTATTGTGTCAAGCACAGGCAAGTTTGGCTGGTAAAACTTCAGTCCCCACTGACTGGAAGACTGGCTTAAAACATAACTGGGTGTCCATGGCTTTTCTTAGCTTTAATAAAATCTTTTATACCCCTCTTTTCCTATAAACCTCAATTGTCAGTGTAGGTCAGAACAGCAGAGGGACTGAACCCTCAGAGCTGGAACGGAAATCAGTGAAAGGTGCACTCTCAGCACTTCAAGTTCAGCGTAGCATTAAGTACTCTGAAACTCAAGTTCTAGGAATTCAAAATGGGATACCTAAAATTAGATTATCTGTTACAATAAAATGAAAACACATTATGAAAATAGACATTTGTTAAACCTTTGGAAATGACAGCAATTAATATAATCGTAAAGCCCATAACACAGACAACCCTTCTTTGAGATTTTATTCGAATGTTGCAATTGTAACACAGGATGGCTCTGCGAAAATCCTGTGGAAAACCTGTAAGGTGATGCAAATGTTGAAAGGAACCAAACTGCTCTTGCTAAGCCACCACTGTCAATTATGGGCATTCTTAGTTTGTGAACTCCTGAATTTACATCCTTAATAAGGTTTTCCTTACTAAAACAAGGGTGTGTGTAGAAATAGTAGCATACACAGATCTTCTTTCAAACCGACCTTTTAAAACCCATAACCCACTTCACGGATGTTTTGACGTATGCGCACACACGGTACACATGTGTGAGAGCACATGTGCACAGACACACAGAGACAACATTACCTACAGCATCAAATGATTTTCCTTCCTATCCATCCCCTGCTAAAGCTTTGAAGCTAAGCTGCTTATTTGATAGGAGTTGAACCTATTCTACTCACTCAGGAAGCTTATTAGAAGCAGCAATTTTACACCGTAACTGTTAGAGGGATAATTGCTTTAAAAAAGCAAACTGAAACAAAAAATAGGTTTGCCTTTTCCTGAAGACTGTAAAATGCTGGACCTTCTGCCTAGTGCCTGAGTATTTCACAAAGTGGAGACCAAACCTCTATGTCAGTAGTTTGATTCCTTTGGGTGAAGCCACCACAGGGAAGACATGCAGCCCATGCGATAAGGCCGTCTGAGCCCATTTGGGGCTTTGAGCACAAGAGCCTCGTTTGAGCCGCACCCAGGACGCGAGTGGCAGCCCAGCACGGCGCAGGGCGTAGGCATGGCACCAAGTGCTCTCATCAGTTAGCTCCACAGAGTCAAACTGCCATTTGTCCCCTTCATGTGGCCTCTTAGTCATGCAATAGTGAGCTACCATAATTCAGTCCTTCACAACAGGACTATTCCCTACAGCCAAGGAAGCAGTCAAGAGGAAGGGGCTGGGAGTCCCAACAGCAAAAGGTATCTGATGTCAACCATTGCCATTTGTTAGCAGCTTGCTTTAAATTAAGACTAATTAATTTAAAGAAATTACACAAGCTTTTCTTAACTACCAACTGCTAGCACCACCTACAAGTTTCAAGCATTAGGTCAGTTCCACAGAGCTTGTGAAAATCAGCTTACACTTTTTTAATGGCTAATTTTAGCAAGTCTTCTTTACAAATGTTTTACAGTGTGATTATGCAAATTGTAAATGCAAGAACAGTCTGAGCATAAAGAAGTTCCATTTCTGAAATGTGACACATACAGGTATTACATGAAATTAATTGAGAAGAAATAATCACCTAGATCACAGTAATTATATTTTTAAAATTAAACCCTTAGCCAATTCACAGCTACTCAGAATTAGGGAGTTCACGGCTAATATATCTAATATAGTGCTGTTCTTGATGTTCCTTTTTTCATTTGTTAGTTTGGGTTTTTTAAAGAAACAGCTATAAGGCCTGTTAAAACATGAAACTTTCTCATTCTATAGCTCTTTCAAATTAATGATGCTATACAGGGGAAAAAAAAGGGCAATTATCTCTAAGCATGTAAGAGACCTAAATTTTTTTATGACAGCTCTGAATAAGGTAATGGATGAACACAAGAACTTCCACACCTCTCCAAAGATGTATGAGAAGAAAAATGTGCATTTCAGTCAATACAAGCATTACCAGCAAGTTGAAATGAGAGATACTTCCTACAATAGAATGGCTTATTTCTTTGCACATGCTTTTATTGTGTACCTGTTCATGTCAAAATATCCTGCAGGATTCCATTTCAGCATCATTTCAAACACTTTTGCCAGCAATTGCTCAAAAAAACCAAGTCAAGGGTGATTGCCTATGTCCTGTTCAGTTAGGATATATTTAAAATAAAATTTTACAGAATTTTATGAGATTAGAGTATATGATAGTATGAGAAAGCAATTTTGGATACATCTGCCTCATCAAAAATATCATCTGAACCTTAATGTTACAAGTATACAGAACAAATAGCACTGAAGAGGATTTCTGGATGGCTTTTCGTTAGAGTTTGTTAGTAAACACACGGAGTAGCAGCACAGGAACTTTGCTCTGTGCCTGCAAGGGCAGAAAGGTCAAGAACACAAAGCTCCATTTTTACAAGCAGGAAGAAAGAAGGTTAACGAAAGCATAGCAAAAGGATTTTTTCCCCCTCCTTGCTTTCAAAAATATAAGGGATCGGAGAAAAGCTTGGTTAACTTTTAACCAACATCAAGAATTTATTGGTTCACATAACGAAGGAATTTTGTTACAGTAAGTATCTCTACTGTTTTGCCTCTATACTAAAAACCAGTAAATCCTATGAGTATCTTGAACATTATCAATTTAAAGAATTCAAAACAAAGGATGACCAGAGTAACTGACAGTAATACAAAATATAAAGATCTTTCATTTTTAAAAGCACACAGACCTTCCTGCA
>NW_008657636.1:31855-37179 GCF_000695815.1 Acanthisitta chloris | reverse complement strand
TCCCTACATGACATACTGTTTCCATGAGCACTGATTCAAAACTCTTACGTATCTCATACATCTCCACTTATTCTCAGAGCTCATTTAAACAAAGCCTTGACAAAGCAATCCAAGAAAGTTTCCAGAAAAAAAACCAAACGAGTGCTTACAACAGATAATCAGATAATATGGGAGAGCCTATTACACTGCACGGTTCAGAAGCTTAAAACACCTCCTCATTACAATCTCATTTCTAATCATTAAAATACCCTATATCCTCACCATAATAAGATTCTTATACCTTTGTGACACCACGTTTCAAGGCAGCTTGCTCCCTATACCAGGGTTTGGCAGTGTTTCCTTTCTGCTCCACTTCACAAAGTTCTGAGCTGTTCCTTGCTGACACTGCTCTACCCTCCTCTGCTCTAATTAGCCTTTTAGTGTCATTTCACAATTGCTTAAAATATAATTTCTTTATAAATATTTTTTCAAAATACCATAAAAGCCCAAGAATTAAAAAGACAAGGAAAATAATCCCTGGATGAGACTGTCCTTATTTCCTTTATTTTAGATGGTTGGGTGCCAAAGCATTTGCCATTAGAGGACAGGCAGACGGCCATGGCCTTCCTCAAGGCTGGAAAATACAAAATTTTGAGGGAGCTAAGCACAGCCTGCCAATACCTCCAAGGTAGTCATTGAGAAGACAGAGCCAGGCTCTTCACTGAAGGAGCAGAAAGAGTCTCTCATGAGACAACGATCATAAAATGAAAGAGAAGAAGTTCAGGTTAGATAAAATGAAAAAAAAATCACCTGGAGGAAAACTACGCCCTGGAACAGGCTGTCCAGAGATATTGTGGAACCACTGCCCTTGGAGGTTTTCAAACCCCAACTAGACAAAAAGCCTTGAGCAATTCAGTCTGAACTGAGAGCTGACCAGAGGCACCTTCCAACCTACTGGTTTGGTTTGGAAATTTTCAGGCAAACGTTTCCCTTTAATTTTTAATGTTGCAGTTGCAATGGAAACAGCATTTTGCCTAAAGCAATCATATTGATGGGCACAAGCTAACTTGCCAGCAGCAGCCAATGCAAAAATGAGGAATTTCCTTTTTATAGAAATACAGTGATTAACCACCATACATTTATGACTAACAAAAAAAGGCTGTCCCTTAAAACCCAAGTCTTAGAGGCTGTCAGTATTTATTAGGTTTTATCTTTTCTTGGAATGGCATCTTGCCACGAGCACGAGTTCATGCACATGCATGCAGTATTATTATCTCTTTACGGCATAAGTGCTATTGTTATGTGTTATTTAAATGAGAATATAAAAGTCATTACATATTTATGTGTGGGTATTTTGGAACACATCTGTTTACAGGACTGGTGTTTTGTCTGGACAACAGAGAATAAAGAATTTTCCTGGCAAACTGACTTAAAATTTGCACATGACAATTCAAAATTTATAAATTGAGAATTTATAGTCTTAAATGTACAGTTTATATCAAATAGACTGCAAATCATTACCTACAAAAAGTCTTTCCCCTTTTTAGAAGCAGTTACCTTCCTTTAATCCCTACTTTTTTTTAGACTATTATTTTATGATAGCAATGTAAGAATGTCCAAACATTGTGCTAAATTATAATATGGGAAAGTAACCAAACATACCAAAGAACTAAAATCCACTAAAAATCTGTAAGATGCAGAACCCACTCCTGATGTAGCAACTCCTTTAGTGCCACCCTATTCAGCTGCCTGCTGTGCAGTACCAATCTGGTTTCCAAGCCTTTATCTTAACAGGGAGAAGACCAACTTGGAAAGACAACTTCAGCTGAAGATGGGATGGCACCATATCACATCTGAAGGACAGCAAGTAGGAATATATTAGTTGTAATCAGGAAAACAGCTGGGAAGATTCTGCTATATGAGAACTCCTGAGTTATGCAGATACTTTGAGAAAAAGATCAACACTTACTAGTTTGATAAGGTTTTCCTCATCTGAACAATTAAATACTTTAACTGACTCACAGAAGTGTTGTGGTTTGACAGTCAACTCTCTGAAATACTCTGTAGAGTCATACTATAAAATCCAGGTCACTCTCTCTTCTCAGTAAGTGTCGAATGCATGAGATGTTTCCACCAAATCACTGAGTCTGTACCACCATCACAAAAATATTATTTGGTGAAAGCAGAAATTATGCCAATGTATTCTGACTTTGCCAGATGAAAGTTCAATTTCTGGACATGACACAAAGTGGTTTGTAAAAAAAATACCATGATTTCTGTGCCCCCAAGAAGAAGCTTCACTACAAACAATGCAATTCTTCAGACAACTCTCCAGTCAAGGACACTTGTTAGTTTGCTGTCCTTGATGCCAATTTTTGTAGCATAAAATGGCTACATCTTCTCCCAAATTTTTTCCTAAAATACTATGCAAATATTTATGGTACAGCATACTTAGTTGTATCAGATGACTGTAGCAATATAATTTTATGTCCTAGATGTTCCTAGGGATTCCAATAAAACTTGCACTGAAAACTTCTAGTGAAAACAAAGACAAACCTTTCAAATACACAGATCTTGGCCTGGACAACTGATGAGTACAGCAGGTGTGGAAAACTATCTACTCATATTTGTACTAAAACCTGTTCTGTCTTGAGACATCTTTCTAACTGCCCTTGAAATATTAGTTCTTATGACTTCATCAAAAGACTCGTGCAATTTAGTCTGTTCCTCACAGTTACAATTCCCGAGCTGTACAACAGAGTTTAAGGATTTTCGCTTGTTCATTTTCAAGTGGGGATTTTTTTTGACTTTAAAGTTCAAGTAAATAAAAAACAAAACCCAAACCCCAGGAATCCTACAAGGCTTGGGGCTTTAAGAAGGAAATTAAAGAATTCAAACTCATGAATTTCTGAGGGGGAAAAAGGGTTTTCTAAAGCCTGACCCAATTTCAAATGCTTGTTTTTTTATACTACTGCTTTGCTTCATTTCAGATGTATTATTCCCACAGTAATCATCATAGAACTTCTACTTTTTTAATAGCTGCAGATTTTCTAAGCATGCTTAGGATATACAGGCTCTATGTACATTTTTACACCAGTATTCTAAGTGCTAGGGAGGAAAAGGAGAAAGAAGGAAAAAACCAAACTCATGCTATCCCACTATCAGCATTCTTGCCCCTACAAATATTAAGCTGTCTTTAAACAGCAGTCAAATCCTACTCAAAAAGTACAGTATTAGTAGCAATTATCATCATAATACTTTCCCAGTGTCCAACTACCCAAGCCCAAAAGACAGGACATTACAAAAACCAAGCTTCCTGCACCTTGTCTTCCAATCACCTGTAGTAAAGTCACAAACTTTCAAGCAATTTACTTAGCATAGCACACAAAATAAAAGCAGAATACAAAGAAAAAAGATAAATATGTCATTCTTCAAAAATCATTAAGCATTCAAGAAACAATTTTTACATCAAACCTCTCCTGAACTTAATCCTAGCTAGTTTTTCACTCCACCATTTCCTCAGACATAGACCAGACAGCCCTTTATTGCATCCAAATGATTTAAAGAATCAGAAAACATTATCAAGTGGATAGAATATTTACAGCAGAGTTGGTAGATCTGTTATGTTATGTTAATCCAAAGGTATGAAGGGCACCACCTAGAAGCAAAAGATAAGGGTTCACATTCCTTCAGAGTTGTTTTTCGTTGGGTTTTTGGTTTGGCTTTGTTTTGTTGGGGTTTTTTTTTTAAATATGAGCACTAATCTCTCTTGGTAGGGAGAGAAAGAACAAAGAGGAGCAGCACAGGAACGAACAAGAAAATCAACAGGAATAAACAAGCAAATTAACTACTTTTCTGAGAAGAAACTATCTAGTGGGTGAAAGGTGATGGCATAACTTAGGTGGACTTCTTTTCTCCTCCCACGTAGAATGGAGAATTATACAAGATTTCTAAAAGTCCCTTCTATCTACATGTTTATGATTCTGTGCTTAAAACAGCTTCAGGCAGTTATAATCACCAAAGTCTCCGCCACTGAGTATGCAAGATGTCATGAGACTTAAGTAATAGAATGTTTCTATTGTTCTGATGAGACAGCAATATCTTAAAAAATATTTTCACCATTCTTCCTAAAAGGCAGATGAAACTCATTTATAGCATGGCATTATTCTCTTATAAGTTTATCAGTCTTGCAGAATTTCATATAAGGCCTGCAGTGCTGTAAGATTTCCTACTTTCACATTATACTGCTAATGGAAGAAAAAGGAGCTTCATCCTTGATGTGACAATTTTTGACTTATCATAAGATATGACATTAGTTTTGGGCACATCTGTTAGGTTGGCACATAGAAGTACTTCCATTGCAAAGTGACTTCTGTCTAATCTTCCTTGGGAAAGTACATTTACATAATCATATGAAGTTTGTATAAAGATATTGCTTCCCAACGACTGTTCACAGGGCAGCCCACCAACACTATGTAACAGTGAAATAAAACCATTTAATAATGAAATCACAAGTCAACTCATCACATTTTTCTTGCTGATTTCTTGCTTCTTTTCTCTCTCTTAGAGAACTGTTTCAACAGGCAAAGTCATAAAAAGTCATCAAAGGAGACAAATAAGAAAAAAGCACTTTGCTAGAAAAACAAAAATCAGCTGTTCCCTGCCTCCCTGATACTTTTGAGTCCAAGTACTTTGAATACCCTCTCCCATAACCATAAAAAGTTTGACCCATTAGTCATACCCCACATCAGAAGTCAGGATGTAGGACTCTACATCCAGTTTTGCTACCAAAGAGCACTTTCCAGCAGCAAGCAGAGCATCTGGTCTTCATTGACTTTGATTGTGCAAAGTACCTGCTCACACTGTGCACACCACCAAAATTTCCAGCAAGCTACAGCTCATGCCAGAAAAATATATGCCACAATGAATTTGTTCATAGTAGCATTGCCCACATGGGGCTGTGGGCCAGCACAGCTACCTGCACTCAGAAATAGCTCAGGAAGGCTGAAACAAAGAACCAGGGATTCCCTGTGGTTACAAGTCTTAAATTTTGTATTTTCTGTCTGGAAACTGTAGCTGTCACAGAATCACAGAATCAATCAGGTTGAAAAAGACCTCTGAGATCATCAAATCTAACTTAATACCTGTCATACTCTTTCATCAAGACAGACTCAGAACTCCTGCACAAACACAGAAACTCTTACAGCACAAGGCAACTGCTGAGCCAGGAGTTAGTAATACTTGTGATTGAGATAACAGGTGTTCATCCAGCCAAAGTAGTTCTTTTATGTTAGGTATTACTATATATACACATACATATATATGCTACATAGATGGTAGCATCA
>NW_008657636.1:0-31820 GCF_000695815.1 Acanthisitta chloris | reverse complement strand
TATATATTTGAAATACTTTTCTAAGTACTTCCTTTCTGGAAAAACTCCATGCTCAAATGCAAAGCACTGCAGTCTCTGCTCCATTAAGCCTTGAAGGCAGCCCAAATACATCAGTCATCTCAAGAAGGAAGAATCTCAACTACAACTCATTGGCTGGGGAATTTCTGCCCACTTGATGTCAATTAGGGAATGATTCAGTCATACTGAAGTGTGGTACTCTTACAACATAGCTGCCAAAAAAAAATCCATATGCCAATTCATACCCTACCCAGTCTCCATGGTTCACAGCTTCAGCCAGTGTGCAATCTGTAGATACTTTGGTCCCCCTACATTTTTTTCATGTAATAAATGGAATTTGTATGCTCTTGGTTTTAATGAAATATCTGTATTTATAAAATACATGGGATGCTCACCTGGTAGGATTTCTTGGATATATCGGTTAACTAAACAACAGATTCTTCACTTCATGCCTATGATTCTTTTATTCATAGAGCAGCCACATGGCTCAGATAGAAACTATCATCTTCCCTGATACCTTTTCTGAAATACTTTTAGTAATTTAGAAAGGGGAGATATTTGAAGTTTTCTGTTCCTTTGCCAGTTTACAATGATATAATAAGCAAAGCTATCTAATAAAAATTCTTAACTGAAGAGCTCAACAGACACATGAAGTATGTCATCATTCCTCTTTGGGGAGCAATGAAAATGGGCAAATTGCTATTTTCTGTGTTCCACAGAGTACAAAAATAATTTGGTATGGAAGTAGGGCCAGTTTTGCCTAGTATATAAACACTATGGAAGTTACAAAAGTGATGTTCCTTGAAAACAGCTCTCAGTTTAGATGTTGCAAGAGGAGAAAGGACACAGTATTGACTTTGTTATGCATCCTCAGAAAGATAAGGGTTTTACTGTTCCTGTTTACAGCAAGTGAGATTCCCTCTCTGCATGTACTACCTTTTCTTCTAAGAGAGAAGGGACACAAAATGTATTAGTTTGCTTTTAAAATGCTTTTACAGTACTGTGTGGTGATAACACTGCTAATAAAAGAAAGCGGAGGGCATTTCCAGTGTCAGATGAGATTTCATAGCTATTGTATTATTTTTTGCTGGCCTGGGAGTTTAAGCCTGCTCCTTCCTGACTCATAAAGTAAGCAGACTTACTTTAAGTAAGTCACAATTCCTCTTCTCAGAAGTTCAGTGAAAACATTTCTTTCCAAATATAATTTGTTATGAAACAAGCAAGATGTTTGTTTTTTCCACACAGGAATTTCTCTCAATCACAAACAAGTCCCTGACCTTCACACAAACAGGCACAATGATCCCAGTAATAATCTAAATTTATATTGTGACTAGCTCACAATAGCCACATAAATCAGACATCAAGGGTGGGAAGAGGAAAAAATGGATAGGCCACAGTCACCCAACTGGCTGGTTAGTGGCTCTTCTACGGATGCTGGCCCTGTCATCATGGCATCTCCACCAGCCAGGGAGTGGATGTGGATGTAAAATACAAAAACAAACCAGGAATTAATTTCTCAGACACCGTGGTATGCTGACCCCTGTCAGCAGTTAGGGCATGGTAATGCACTGTGACAAGCACAGGACAACTCCTTGGTATTTACTTTGATATTACACTATGATACTCTCAAGAAGGATGAGGCATTGGAGCTTTGGCTTTTCCATATCATTCGTAACTTTACCTTAAAATCCTTTATATTCTGTGTAAACCTGTACTCATGTGCATATATTGGCTGATACTGCTACAGGGAGAGGAAGGAAGTGTGTTCCCACCTACAACATCCTGCATTCGTGTGTCTGTATTTTCTGTACTGTTTTTTTATGCTGTGATCAGGGAAAGGAAACATGCTTCCCTGTTTCTGAAAGAGTAAAGGCACTTGTGTGAGGAAGCAGTAAGGGCAGCCACCTTCACAAGAGGAGACGAGTCAGGAGCAGAGGGTGACCACAACAGAGGCAGCAGCAATGTCCTCACTGACCAGGGGACGCAGACCCAAGTACCCAAACAGGAGAAGCAGAGCAGGTCTGGTGAGAGAAACCAGGGTCAGCCACAGTCCATGATCACCAAAGTCATGGTGACGAGGCAGGTCTGAGGCTTGGCCAGGAAGGCAAGCCAGCAGGTCAGGTCCAGCAAGGGACGTGGCTGGGCACAGGACAAGCTGCAGCATAGTTCTAGAGACAAAATGCAAAAGCTCAGCTTAAATGCTCCTCCTGAGAAAATAGGAGGAATGCCTGCAACAAGGCTTCTCACGGCTCCTCACAGCTCGGGCATGGTGTTTTCACAGCCACCTGACCCAAGGCTACAATTGTCCCACAGCAGACCTAGCTCTGGGCACGGGCAGCCCATCCGTACACCAGAGGTGTGTGCACAGGATCCTGGCACACAGTGCTGTGCTTTGGTACCAGGAAATACCAAAACACTCGGGAGAAAAGTGTGTATTCTTCTACTAAACACGTGACAACCATCAGAAAATAAAACATTACTGAAAAATCAGATGTCTGAAGTCAAGAAGAAGAACGATCCATTACTCAGCCATAACATAACGTATAAGACATAACTGAAATATACATGGGCTTTGAAAGTTTGCCTGTGAGAGAGCTGCACTGGATTCCGTATTTATCTTGAGTTTTGCTGACCTATGAGACAAAATACTGGTCACGTTCTTCAGGAAATGAAAAACTTCACCCTACTGAATGAAGAAGATTTGGCAATTTGCTCACTACACTTGCTTTGTAACTGTCCATGAGACCTACTCACAAACCCATACTGCTCATTTTCGTGTTGTTAGTTTTTTAATTAAATTAAGTCTATTGTATTTGGGAATATCCTGGAAAATGCTTGTAATCAAGTCATTGATGGCTTTGTGTGAGAGAACAATAGCCTTTTTAATCCAATACTGTTTATGAAACAAATACCAATTAGGTCCATCAACAGTAACACATAAACAAGGCCTTCCTTTCGAAGAAATTATACCGACAACTATTGCAGGAAATACTGAACACAAACACGCACATGACTGACATCCACAAATCAGTCTTATCACTTTACTGTGATTCCTGCACTGGCAGATTCATTTTGGGTAGCACCATCCTCCCCAGCGCACACACAGCGGGTGTAGCAGCAGCATCTTCATCCTGTTCTTACTTTAGCCAACGTCATGGCTCATTCCTCCAAGCCATCTGACCATCCTACACGCCCAGTGACACTCTGTGAGTCAGCTGGCAGTCTGGGCAGCAGGGCAACAATTCCACCTCCTCCCTGAAAACTCCCTGCACTGTCTCTGACACCTCATCTCCGTACGCGAGCTCAGCGTGGGTGTTCCAAGCTATTAAAATACTTCAGGACTCCCATGAGTTAGACTCGCTCTCTCTCCTCTCTGAACCTGGAAAACGACCAAACTCTCCTTCCATCAAATACTTGTAGAGGCTAATGCACAGCTAAAATAACCCTGACTCAGAGCATTCAAGAAGCAATAAAAAGGGTGATTTACACAGAGGGATTTGGTCTTTTTTACATAAATTATTTCATTACAGCAACTTGAACAAACAAACCACCTAAGTGTTCCAAACAGCATATGTTTAGGCTGGTTTAACAAAATGAGCAGCTAAGAAAACAGTGCTAATATCACGGAAATACATAAAAAACTTGGTTTATCTTGAAGCTTTCTTAACTGAATTATCTGTATAGGCATATATATATATGAGCAAATGTTTTATAACACATGTTGCTTGCCTTTAGGGAGCTGCCTTTCCACAAGAAACAAAATAATCTCAGGTATATAAAATCTAGACAAATAATCACTGGCAAACATGCATCTAAATTTGAGACATCCACGTGGGGAAAGAAAAGGATGCATACAACAAAGTGAGAATGATCTAAGATCCACAAAAAGCTGTTAGTGTATATAGAAACTGTCCAGGCTCATATGTCTGGAAAACATTTCATCACCTGCTTCACTGCAAGTAAACAGTGATACAATCTAAATCAGAAAATGAAATACATCCCTCTGTCTAATGACAGTGGCTGCCTGAGTCTTTTTAAGACCATTCAATTCAGTTTGAGAATGGCTACATTACAGTAATACACATCAGGTATTTTAAACATTGCAATCCAGAAGATTCAATAAGTAACAACAAACTTTATGTAACATTAGGTTCAGTGAGTTGAAGTAGCTTCTAAAACTTGTGATCAGTCACAAGGTTCTGTGACTCTTGAGATTACCATTTCACTTAAAGGGAAACTGTTTTTTCCCCCAGATATTTGCATATTCCAAACAAGCACATGTCTACTTGCCGTACCTACTTAACCAAAAGCTACAAAGTCTCACTTTACTTTTTCCTTGTGCAACACATGCCAATCCCTGATGTTGTTTGCCATGCATGCAAAGCAACCAACACAATTCTGCTCCTAACAGTAAACTGATGTATCCACTCTGATTTCTTTTTGTCTGCTATTTCATCATTACAAAAATAAACACAAATATAAACACACTCTCTCATGAGACCCCACCTGGAATACTGCATGCAGTTCTGGCGCCCTCAGCGTTAAGAAGGATATGGAATTGTTGGAGCAAGTCCAGAGGAGGCCATGAAGTTCATAAGAGGACTGGAGCAACTCCCCTATGAGGACAGGCTGAGGGAATTTGGGCTGTTCAGCCTGAAGAGAAAGACTGCATGGAGACCTCATAGCAACGTTTCAATATCTGAAGGGCCTACAAGGGAGCTGGAGAGGGACTCTTTGTTAGGAACTGCAGTGATTAGACATGGGGTAATGGATTCAAATTGAAGGAGGGGAAGCTTAGGTTAGATACTAGAAAAAAGTTTTTTTTCTATTAGGGTGGTGAGACATTGGAACAGGTTGCCCAGGGACGTGGTGGCTGCCCCGACCCTGGCAGTGTTCAGGGCCAGGCTGGATGAGGCCTTGAGCAATCTGATTTAGTGAGGAGGTGTCCCTGCTCCGTGGCAGGGGGGGGTGGGACTAGGTGATTTACAAGGTCCATTCCAACTCTTAAATTCTATGATTCTATGGAAGACACATATGTGGTTTTGTTTGCTGTACATGATAAAACATGAGCGTTGTATACAGAAAATAATAATCACACCTTAGAATTATGTGCAAAGTTTAAATATTTTCACTGTCTCTAGCTTTAACAGTACTCCAAGAAGAAGCTCATGCCTTTGTCGCTCATGTTGTGCTGCTGCATCAATGCTCTGCTCTCAGCACGAGCCTCCATGCCCTCAGTATTTCTCAACCTGCAATTTGAAACAAGTGCTGCTAGACTGAAAAGACAGTAAGAATGTACTCATACCTGTGAATTACATTTTCAAGTAACCACAGCTACTACTAAGAATTACTTTTTCTGTGTTTGGGTGAGTGCCTGCCTTCACAAGGAGGGTAGTGAAACAGAGGAGCAGATTTCCCAAAGAAGTTGTGGTATCTCCAACTTTGGATGCAATCAAAACTTGACTAGACAAGGTCCTTATCAACTGCATTTAACCTGCAGTTAGTACTGTCTTCAGCACACTGGTCATTCACCTCAGATGACCACAGGTCCCTTCAACTGTCTCTTCTAAATATATTATTCTACGATTCCATAACATTGCAACTTTGGCTAATTTCATTCCCTGTCTTACAAATTCACAGTCATTAAAATGCAGGGGCCTTCATGCATGTGAGGATCCAGAGTCTGCACAGTCCTCAGCAAAGAGCATTGTTGCCAGTCTTCAGCAATGCCACACAGCTTAATGAAGCTGCATAGCTCCCAGTGGCTATGCCAAAGAAGTCAGTGCTGGAAACCTTCCCAACACCAACTCTAATGCAGCTAAGGCTCTGCTGAAATAAATGGCAATCAGCAATACCAGCATGACCACAACTAACAGAATTCAGTCTTGGCACAAGACATCAGCTGCGTCAAAAGGATTCGAGTAGGGACGGCCAAACCCCACAGTTACTCACTCCACAGTGGAGACAAAAAATCTGAGAGATAATATGAAGAACTCAGACATGTGAATGTTAAGACAATTTTTCACATTCAGAGCACATTATAAAGTTCATAAACTTTATGTACCCATAAGGAAAACCCAATTAAACTGTTTGTGTAGGAACAGTTGGCATAGGAACGTCAATGGCTCCTCATAAATAACACTGTGATTAACAGGAAAACCAAGTTCATTTTAAGACACACCAGTAAATATGTTGTCAAAGGTACAAATTCAATAGGATGTTGCATCGCTCTGTCTCATGACACAAGGATCAGATTGTTTAGCATCTTATGATCCAGAAGTGTCCTTTGCAGGCTGGAAAAGGACAATGCCTGTTTTTCTTGACCCTGGAAATCCTGGAAGACATTCTTAAGTCAGTCAGTGTAATGGAAGAAGCTGTAGAAATCGGACTTTGTGCATTTCTAAAAATGGACCATGGCAGCATAAGTAGTTAAGGAAACTTCCCTGTAAAGGTATAAAAAAAGGTGTAAAAAAAAGTCCAGGGTTTCCTTTGTTCAGGGTCCTTCCTCAGCGGCACCTAGCTTGAGCTATTATTTTCTCATTTAGTTATTGCACCAAGATTAAACTGTTTTAAGGATTTGGGCATCTGAGACTGCCACGGGAAACCTGGTCTGACTGTGTGAGTATGGTGTGTGAAGGGGCTTCAGTCCTAGCTCACGTGGTGTGAGTGTGACTGCCAGAGCGGTGCCTGGATGGCTGGACAGAGAAGTTTCCTTAACAGTTATTCCTCCATTTCAGTGCCCCACAGCAGGAGTCCTGGAGGTCAGAGGCCAAGAACATACAATAGACAGAAGGTACTAAGAGGGATATAGCATCCATAAGAGTCAACTGTACATTCAGGACACAGACCCTTTGCAGCTGTAGGTGTTATCAGAGGGTGCAATGGCAGCAGCTGCTAAGCATAGGGCAATCAGAATTTAGCAGGATTTGTGGCTGAGGACAACTGTTTGCTAGATTCAATCATATGACATTTTTGTTCAGACTTTTTTTTGCTCAGCATAAGCTTGTGAGATCTGCAGGTGAAATCCTGCACTAGGATGCTGAGGATTCCTGCCATTTGTAGCCCCTGGGCCATGGCAGAAGTGGGACAAGACAGGGACAACAGTGGAATTAGCCTGGACCACCAATGGGGTCAACATGGTTAAAAAAGCCATTGATCACCCTTACCAGGAAGTACTCTGCAGATGTGGGCTTCGCTCTCCCTGTTTGTGGGATCTGAAACCACCGAAAACTCTATGCTTAGTTACTGGATCTCTCCAGAGCAGCTGAGATACTCCAAGTGTGGGTGGATGACAAAGAAGTACACCTTGTGGAATCTGTTCTCTGGAGGCAGCTTGCTGGTCACCAGCAGTTTAAAAGAAAGCAAAAAAGAAAAAGTAGTCTGGGATGATGAGTCTACTCATTCAGAGAGGAGCTAAAGAGATTCGGCACTAAGAGGGGTCACAAGCAAAGTAATTAGAAAATAATAATTTTAAAGGAGAAAGGGATGTACAAGAGTAGAACTGAGTCAAAGTCATTCCAACAGAGTGAGTCATCAAAAAGTAAATTCAGAAAAGAACATGTCCATAATACACAGTTCCTGTTGCGCTGGGTGATTGAGAAGGATGGGCATGCTCTTAACCAGAGCTTCTGGACATCACAGGGAGCCACAACAGAGCAGCTTGGATGAACACTGTAAGAATCTGTGGTTGTGTGTGTCAGTGGCACACAGTAATCCCAGTCCTGAATGAAGATGGTAACTATCACTGAGCAACAAGTATAATTTCTCATTCAAATGTATATGTCAGTGTAACTACACATGTAGATGCTATGGATAAGGGATCGACACTATAAAAACGATTTTTGAGGAAAACAATACTCTGTTTTGTAATTCCTGTACAACTGATGGTAGAAGAGCTTTTTATTCTGAAGTCTAACACTGCATCAAAGCCACAGACATTGTAACTAATCACAAAGCCTGAAGCAGCTGATGCTCTTTGTTCCTGTAGCCATTAAACAGGGAAAAAGCACAGCAGCCAAAACTTTTCTGTCTTCTATTCAGAAAGCATTTTGAAAACTTGCTTTCACAGTCACTTTATAAAATCTGTAATAGGCCATGTCAAACAAAACCCCCAGTGTCACATAAATTCAACCAGTGGTGAACAGTATCCTTTAGTTATACACAACAAAAATACAAACGCAATCATCCGTTAATCCATAACATTCAAGCTTCCATGCCAAGATAGGAAATGCAAGACAGTGTGTACATGCTGCAGTGCCCACTGTCTATAAAATCCATCTGTCTAGATACTCACACAGGCATAAGGTTGAAGAACCACGACTTTCATACAGAAACAAGCCATCCTTTCAAAAACAAAAGGACAAGCTACTGACAGGAAAGTGCTTGGAATCACTTTGTGTTTACGTATGACATTTGAAATGCTAGAACAATACCAAAATGACTGTTGCACTATAAATCCACTGTGAGTTTCAGGCTGGTTTTAATGATTATATTTTTGTTCATAATACATCTGCTGAAAAAAATTATATCAGTCCTGTGAAGCAATTTTGTGAAATTAAATCCTCTTTTTTAGGATCACAAGGCTGCTCACTCCTAACAGACTTTTTTTCTTCAACTCCTCTGTTCTACTACTTACTACATACTATCACACTGTGAAGCCAAACATTATTTCATCCATATTTTAATGACAACAGACCTCATTCGTTTCACTGCCTTTCCAAATGCTGCACTAAAGAGAAGTTTCCTCATTCTGTCGTAGTTTTTGATGCTTTTTTCCCTTATTAGTGCAACAGTTTCCTCACACCTAATTACAACTCCTATGTCAAATCCCCCCAACTTGCTTTTTTTCTTCTTCTATGAAGCTATTTATTTTTATTTTTTTCCAAACATTCTACACCAGTTTTGGAATGCTTTTTCTCACTGAAATGTATACAAGAAATTTAGGGGTAAGTTTGTCTTCTGTGTAGGAACAAAGCTCAGTCTATCTACTGCCAGAAAGGGAACAACAGAAAGTGAAGTCTGCTTTTGTACTAGCATGGCAACATCTACATGTTTAACCCTGAAAGATAAGGCATGTATTTTGAAAGAGAATGGGCTACTACTTCTATAGAATTTTAAACTATTTTAAAAATCTACACAGGAAATAAGGAATAGCCTAGCCTGAAAGTAAATTCCTAGTATCTGGGTGAAATGTCTCTCAAATGAATTATTAGGTATTTTCCTGGCAGTAAAGTAATGGGTTTGTTATTTTGGGTAGTATTTAAAACCCAAAGAAAGATTTTTGGGTATGTGATTAAGGTACAAATGCAGTCCAAATGTCACATGGGGCAGTCTGCCCGATGTCTTCAAACTTAATTCTTTCTCTAAAATGAGAACAGCATTTATTTTCCCTCACCAAGCATTCATCTTGCCTACTTTAGTGTCCATATAATTAAGCCACTTGGGTAACTCACAGAACCACAAGTTCATCACGCACCTCATTTACTCCTGGTCTGGGTTTTAACCTGTGAAGTCTGCTACTACATTTGCATATATAACTAGCATAACAAGACAGAGAAATCATCTCAAGGATCTGAGAGTTCCATGCAGACAACCCTCCAGAAAGCTGGGAGTCCAGGGATTAAAAAGACCTTCACTTTTAAACAAATATCTTCCTTGTATAAGAGAATGAAGCACCTTAAATTGAAAAATAATTTTGCTATAATTCCTCTAAATATGTGGTAAAACTCTCCCTGTCACAATGGCATGTTTTTCCCCTTTTCTGTCATTTAGCAATTTTTACCTACATTTTTCAGATTAACTTTTTATTTAACATCCAAAACATGAAAAACAATACTATTCCAATACATTTCCCAGTGCCAATGCTTTAAATGTTACAGGCAGAACCATGCAGCTGACTCTCCGTAAAAAAAAAAAAAAGAAAGAAGAAAAGGGAAAATAACTATTTTCTACATGCCTTACCACATGCCTACAACATGCCTAAAGCAAACTCCAACTGCATGCAATACAAAGAGTTATAAACAAGAACAGCCCTTTGGAAAATAAGAAGGTAAAAAGGTGGCCAAGGACCAGAGACCACAATTAATTCACTGTTTTCATGCAGTTTCAACTTATTTATTTTCTCCATGCCCAATGAAATGAAACATTTGTGGAAGACACAGGAATTGCACAGAGCTTTCACTCCGAGAATAAAAGTGAAATACTCAAATAATCAGGCACAAGCAACATGCTCAGAAACACAAATGCAATCCGACATGCTACTACGTATATGCAAAGGAGTGATTCAAAATCACCAAATGGTGAAGGAGTTTGAAATACGTAGTTTAGAAGAAAACATGCATATTTTTCTCATCTGTGTTCTCTGAAACATTTTTAAGAGCTTTCCTTCAAAGCCAACAGAACGTATGGCACATCTTCCTAAATGAACAGACCAGATGGAGCAACTTGTTTACTCTGCAGTGAGTGTTTGCTTCAGACCTACAACTGTAGGAAGAAGACAGTCTGAATGTGTAGGTCATGGGTGAAGAGAAAAGCAATCCCAAAACCACAATGAAGCCAGAGGAGTCTTTCAAAAATCTCTGAAGAAGTATTTTCCATCATTGCCCAGAAAGGAGTAGGTGGCAGGCAGTTTGCATTAGCCAAGACAACCCAAAACGAAAAAAACACAAAGCCTGAATTATCATCTTGGCAACAGAGAAAAGAGGGGTGCTTTTAGCAGACAGCAATTAAGGCCTTGGCAAGCATCTGGAGGAAAGGAAAGGGTGTGAGTCAAAGATAAGGCTAGTATCACAAGTCCAGATAACAGAGGAAGATAAAGACACAATGAGAAATACATAGCAGAAAAATAATGAATTCAGATAGCAGTACAACATCCACTAGGACCAACAGAAGAACCAAGCAGAAAAGCAGGGAGCCATGAAAGAACACATTTGGAGCAGAGTGATCTCAGCAACACTGAGAATCATCAAATATTGGGCAGAGGCAGCAACACACACCCACAGAAGCCGATGATTAACTTCTTGGTTAGGGAGAAACAGAAATAAAGGAAGTTAATGAATGAACTAGAAAAGAGTTTGAAAGAAGCAGAAGGAGGCTTGGAAGTAAAGGTACAACACAGGTGGGAAATGGTGATAGGAGACTTGGACAAGGTTGTTTCAGGCTCAGGGACTAATACGTGGAAGAGAAAAAACTTGTCAGTTTAACAGAATGCCCCTACTTTCTTAAATGGTGCAGGCATTAATCTACTAATTGTGAACAGCTTGCCTTGTCCTAGTTAATTATTTAACCTTCATTCTTGCTGAGGGTGAAGAACTAAAAGCATTACAGGTGCTTCATAATTACTACTGGTTAATAGAAGAAAGGGACATGATGAAATACACATTTAGAATTCAGTCTAATTTTATCTGTGTGTTTAATTGACCTTCTGTGTTTCCTTTTGGTAAATAAAAGTATTTTACTTCACCTGCTAAAGCACACAGCAACACTACAGGATAATCAAAGAGTTCAGCAACATCTTTCAGAGTCTCTCCTTCATGCTATTATGGAGAAATGATTGGCATTACAGACATGTAAGTGGCAGACAAAATTAAACAATTCAAGATGAAAATGTTCACACTGGTAGGTCATGGGGAGCACCGAAACTTAGCAATTGCTAGAAAGTTCACTTTGGAACAAAAGCTCAAATGAGTTGCACTGTGTTGAGTCAAACAAAAGAAAGTACAAAACTAACAAAAACTCCCTTTTGCCTCAGTGAGCCCCAAGATCAACTCAATATCCTCTCTGCCAAAGAAAGCACACAGTGCTGCACATTCTCATGACTTGACTGCAAATCTTGCCTTGTTTGATGTCTCAACTTCTCAGGTCAAGTGATTTAGATAAAAAGCTACGTGTAAGTGTTTGTGTGAAGAAAAACATTTAGTCATAGAACTGCAAAGAAAAAAACCAAATGCATTTGAAATTGTATAAAGTAAAACCTAGAAACTAACAAAAACCCCCATATTCTTTTCAACAGTTTGTTATCTGCTGATCTCACTGTATATGAAAATAAGCCCTTATGATTTCTGAATGCTCAAAGACAGTGTTACAGGGAATTTCTGAACCAGCCACCACGATTTGCCCTGTTATTAACCTACTGAAAATGCGTATCTTACTAAAATTCCAGTTAAACTTTAGTCTTTGTACTTTCCCTGAGAAACCTTTGGAAATCCTGTGAGAGGACACCACATTTCTCCTCCCTTCTCCTGCAATAACTGAAGCTTCTGCATATTCACACCCAGAGAACAGCAGGTCTTCTTGCTCCCAGCAGAGAGACAAGATAACAGAAGGCAGCAAGAGAAATTGAAGACTTAACAAAGATTAACTACACTATCTGCTTGTTCATTAAAAATTCCACATGTTCATCTGCATCAGGTCAACTAAAGCTGCATTGAAAAAAACCTCTCATGTTATCTTCCCAAGTACAAACTGCTGGGCGCTCTACACTTACACAGTGTAAAGTGGCTAACAAGAATTTAAATGTTAAAATGGGATCTACTTCATACAGGAATGGTTTAGATGAACCAGGCCAATATTTCTAAGCACAAAGTAGGAATGTTAGAATGACTGGATGTTGTATGTTATCACTGAAAAGAAGAGCACAGCTGTCATTAAACAAAGTAGGTGGGAACACTCTGGATTCATAAACAACTACTTTTCTCATTTAAAATCTCTTCAGATTCTGAAAATAAACTTACTGATATTGTTAGTTTTACCTTTGAATCCTTGCCTCATCTTCTTAATGACTAAATTTAAAACAACATTTGCTTTTAAACTGAGAAACTGGTACCTGGTAACCGAACTGCTGAAGTGAAATCAAGTGTTTAGTTAGTTCCCTTGAGCTCCTGCCTTCTTTGACCACTGACCAAATTCAAAACTGATTAACAAGCAATTAAGTTATCTTATGTTAAAATTAGCCTAATCCAGTAATGCATGGTATTGTTTAAATAATGCTGCTTAGATTTTCTAGGATCTTTATGTTAGTCAGAGAGCCACTAAACCCTGCTACCCAGAAATATAAAGAATTAGACATCAGTTAGGAACGCACATACACACCAAAGGTCTATTTGAGCAATTTTCTCTCTTAAGATGACTTAATAATCTAGTAGGACCATGTTTTACAAATATAAATAAAATAAAAATGTAAAAAAAATAAATCAATGTTTGTTCTTCATAGAACACCACTAACACCCACTTCAAGTCAGAGGAAGTTACACATGTCCTGCCATGAGATAACTCCAAGAACAAAATTAGAACTTCTGGAAGAAAAACATGCAGTACAAAAGGAATGCAATACTGTATTTGCATATTTAACCAGCTCACCAACGCGCTCCTTGCTCATCTGAAAAAAATACGTGCTCAATTCTGAATTCCCTTGACTTTCCAAAAATCAAACCACGCACTGAACCTATGTAGACCTCCCAATTTCATCGCTGCAAGAGTAAGTGGTATGTGGACTGAAGCAGTGCAGGGAAAGAACAGCCATGAACAACAGGCAATCTTCAGAGACTGAGCTGCTTTGTGTGCTTTTCACCTGTCATTTAACCTACATTTGATGTACTTCATTGTCATCACCTGTAAACCATTATAGGTTTGCTGGATGTTGAACTTCTGAGTGAATAGAGATATTCAGGAATAGAAGGTTTGGGTTGGGTTTTGTCCCCCATAGATTAAAAAGCCAACATTATCAAACTTATCACTGAAATTGAATGTACTGAACTCCAGTGCATTTTACCTCAGTTTCAGAATTGACCTAGCCAAAATCCTTCAAGAAATAACAAAGAACTCCCTCCATACAACCACTCCAAGCACTATTATCCAGTTTCTATTCATTCAGGGAAGACATGTTCCTTGTCTGGATTATGTTTTTACCATTAACTATTTCATACATAACAAGGAGGAAGGAAAACACAGAATCTCTAACAAAATATTCATAACTAGCAGACTTCATAGAAGAACAATGTCAGATAACCTCAGAAGCCTTTGAGGGGTTTAGCACATCAAAAATGTAGTTGTAATTTTTGTAGCTTTACATTTTTTTCTGTAACAAGAGAAAAAGCACGAAACACAGCATTCTCATTTCATACTGATACTCCAAACTTGTTTTTTGTTATGTACAACAACAAAGAAGGACAATACAAAGGGCTATGAAATTGCAGGCATGCAAACTACATCTAAAGCTTAATTCTTCCCTGCAGTTTGAATGAGAAATCAAATTACTCTCTTGGTCTGAAGAGACAGGAAAACACATCCATTGGCACTGGTTTACTCAAAAAATAGGGTTAAAGCTAACTGATGTGATAGCTACCCATCAATGCATATGACAGGTACCACAGCTATGCCAGCATGCCACTGATGTGATGGGGGTCTTCCCAAGCACAACCTAACAGGATCTCTATAGAAAGGGCTCTGCAAAAACTAAAGAGCTGTACAAATTATCTTATTCTTCCAAAACACTGAGACCCATTTCAGAGTCATATAATCTATATATTGCAAACTTTCTCATTTAATACCATGAAGAAAATAGGACATTCAGTAGTTATCACAGGGTAACTATACAGGGAATATTTTTGTGCGTTGGTATCTAAAAACAAAACAAAGTAACAAAAAACACCAACCCCCCCAAAAAAACTTAAAAACCCACCACTACCAGCTGACATATTGCTCCATGCTCTGTTATTTGTGCCTTTCAGAGGAAAAATGTTTCCCTGGAGGGATCCAAGTTACCCTAAGACCTGGTTTTCCAGCACCCATTATCTGAAATTGTCAGAAGACCAAGGCTGAAATCTGCCTCAGGACTCTTCCCCAGCTGATTGAAAGGTTTACTGGTGGTATCACTGGAATGAAGATTTCATCATAAATCCTGCGTGACTTTAGGGCATATAGATTAATAAAGGCACATCGTACTACAGCAAAATTGCAAAGACTTTACAAGGAGCAGTTGAGTTCCCTTAGAGACCCTGGACAGATGGCAGGATTTGACTATCACTAAATCAGCTTAGTCACATACATTATTAGTTCTCCAGTCCAATACTCACTGTGTATTCCTAATGAAATTGCTGAATGAAAAGGGCAATGTGCCAAGCTTACAGCAAGTAAACACCAGGAAATCCATTTTTCTCCAAGATCGATCTCTTCCTGATGTGCTACAAACCCTTACACAAATTACAGAACACAAAGCTCCTCTTGAAAAAGCAGCTCATTACGAAACACAAGAGATCAAAACCTAAACTCTACTTTTCTGTGTGTTTACTATTTAATCAAGTGTCTGTTAAGCTGCTTCTTTGTGACTCAGAAGTATTTCAGGAAAATCAGGAGGTCAGACTGACTGCCACAGAACCAGCACATCAATGAACAAGCATAATGGGCTTTCAGGTATCTAAAATAACAGGTCCCTCCAAGGCTGGACGTGCAGCTTCTCTGGGAGATAATTCCATCACCAAGGGATGAGTGCTTCACTTATCTGAACTGCCACATAATGCTCAAGCACAAATTAACGCTTGAAAGCAAAGATACATGATTTTACTTGGGTTTCTAGAAGGCAATTCTGAGCTCCTGTTAATTTTCCTCTCAAAAGCACAAGGAATCAAAAGCTTTCACAGAATTACCAGATATGTAACCAAGCATTCACAGATAAATTCATTTTTTTCAGTGCACAATCAAAATGTATTTTGATGAAAGTGACACTCAGTCATGTTCTAAGAGAAATTATTCTCTTTTTTGCCTGTCCTCTGTGCAGAGACATTTCTTCTCAGTTGTCACTATAAGGTTAATGCCCAGGAAGGAGAAGAAAGTGATTATCACCGTGCATGACAAGGACTGTTTGCTGCAGCAATTACTCCTCAATCAGAATGCTACTTTTGTTTACACTCAACAGGCATAAAAACTGAACCCTAGATATTAGCATATGCTAAGTACACATTTTACACTGCTTGAGTTATGAGCAGGTAACACACTTTAATGTAGGTGTGGTATTGTTTTTAATGCAAAATTATGACACCTCTTTTGAAAGCCTAACATTCTGTGCTATTAAATACATGTTTTCATTTTCACCTGCATGAAAGAGGTGGTTGATTTCATTTGCATCAAGATGCTCACCTAACAAGCATATTCTTATTTGTACCAAAGTAAACACTGCATCCTCATACCCTATATATTTATTTCCCTGAATTATGATCTGAAATACAGTCAGTGTTTCAAGTCCCCAATGAAAAGGTTAAAAGAATGATCTCCATAGACAAGTACGATAATTTTCACTGTATGTTAAGACATTTTAATAGAGATACATCTAACTGATAGCTCATTAATAGAATTTGCATGTAGAGCACACAAAGTCTCCCTGAAACACTTCCACATTAATTCCTTAAGTGATTTGACACAAACTGAAGGGTGGCAAACAGTTTATTCAGCATTGTTTGGGACAGGCTATTTAATTCCTTTCTGACTCAAAGGTGAGGGGTTGCATGTATGTCTATTAGCAGACACACTGGTTAACTACATGAATCACACACAACAGACCTGTGCTCACTTAGGTGGGTCTTTTCAAATCGATGGCAATTAAACCCTCCTACACATGAATCACTTTGCAGTCACAGAATACTTTCTGTATGAGCACTAAATATTTACAAATGAGGCTGGCATGTTTTATATCATCTTTACCACCTTGGCTGAGATGACTAAGGAGCACTATCATTATGTACAGAACAGAGTTATAGGCAGATGCAGATTAAACAAGGTCACCTTATTCCTTATAGCCATCTTCCCATCATGGCTGTGGCATCTGGACTCTGAACTTGACACACCACTTGCCAACTTGAAATAAAAGGTGCATCAATTCAGGACAGTTTACAGGATGTTTCGCAAAAAGAGTTATGATTGTTATCAGTTAAGATTTTAAGAAGTTTCCCACATGTTCTAGTATGTTTAATCAGGCCACACTCTCTTCCACAGGAATCAAAAAAGTGAGATGTGCTGTCTCTGCTGAATTCCTAGTTCTGAAAAACACAAATATCATCAACTTCATGACTAACGCTGCAACCCCAGAGGAATTTTAGAGGAGGAAAAAGCCACTGACTCCCTCACAGCCCCCTTCAAAATGACAAAGATAAACAGAAGAGTCAATATGCTAATGGTCACACTGCTGCTTATTAGAGACGTTTTCAAATGAAGCCTCTGTCTCACGGGAACCTTCTAATCTTCTTTTCAACTATCAATAAAAAATATTTTTAAAAGATCAAAATTAAAAAACTCTTTTCCCAAGGAAGGTGAAATATAATTTATCTAACTGACTCTCACTAGACATTTTCATTTAAAATAAGAGCACTTTCGCTTTCCCAATTGAAGTATTCTATATTTTGTCAAAAATATTTTAAAAGGGGTTTGTTATCTGTATTTTTAGTGCTAGGGCCTTTCATTACATTCTTTAAAAGAAAAAAAAAGCAAATTGTGAACAATATTTAGTATGCAAAGCAAATGACACACTAGATTATCATTTGCAAATAAGGCACTAGATTTATGAACTGAGATTTTACTAATGCTGAAACAAAATCAGGCTGCATGTGCTTAAACTAAACCACATGAAGAAATAAAACAAGCCTACATCTAATTTTTGTACTGACATCAGTTAGGAACTGCTCCCTACAATGCATCCTGCAGAAAGGGCATCTCTGGATTTATCACTATTATTATTAATACTTGCAAAAACCTGGATGGCCTTCACATTTTACCAGTTGTAGTTGAATTATCTGGCCTTTCATTTTGTCTTTAAACCAGCCATTATCATGCACAGTTTAGCTATGTATAATCCACTCAGTAACAGCAGTTTGTCACCTTGGTATATATTATTGATGAGAAAACAGACAAGCTGCCAATTAAGATGCTTCACTTGTCCCATCTCCACGCTCAGCCTGAGGTACTGATGGAACAGGCAAAGTAAAAACTCAGTTTTACATTTCAAAGAAAGTTCAAAGGCTGTGTGAAAAGGCTGCCCTGCAAAGGACAAGAAATTGCATTTATTGCTGGAAAAGTTTATTTAAAGATTATACTGTATTTACTCTGTATGATAATAGAAACGATAGTGAGTCCACATCTTGCTCAGCTAGATGTTCTACTTAGTTCTCCTTTCAGTCTTGGATTAAATCTATGAAATCGATAAAGTGAAACTTTGAACATTCTCACAACACTAGTCACAGCTTAGTATCAAAGATACAGATTCAAATAATGGCCAAGATACAAATGAAGCAGATTTAGCTGGATTTGTGTTTCTATTGCTACCCCAGCAAGACATACAATATTTCTTGGGCCCCAACTGCCAAGTGACAAATTAAAAGAAACACTAAAGGTATCTGAAATCAGAATGTCTTCAGATGGACAAACAACTCTAAGATCACTTGTATTCTCTGCTTCCATCCAAATTCCTGGGTTGTCAAAAATCACCAAGCCATTCCAGAAACACTCGGTATTTATTAATGACCTACTAGTCCTTTCTAAAGAAGTATAACAGGAGAATTTATTCAACAGAAGTTACCTAAATTAAATATTATGCTAAGATATATTTTTTTTGAAAGAAATTAGTATCAAGTGAGATTACACTGGCCGCATAGCACATCTCCAATCTTGTTTCTGGAAGATCACACAGTCTTTCTTTCCCCTGTTTCTGAACATAAGACGAAATATCCCATGTTAAGACGCATTTATGCAACTGTCAACCAAAGTCATAAATTCAGTGCATTGTACAACTTTGCAATGGTAACTCCACACTATGGAGACGTACCACAAGATGTGCCACATCTACACTGTAAGTTAATTAAAAGGAGCTGAGCTAAATCAGCACTAGTAGAGAACACAAAATACTTCTCTTACCTCCAATTCCGTGCAGTGCAAACTCTCTGATTGATCTGCAACAGAAAAAAAAAAGTTTTCAGATTAAGTAAAAGACGGTGGAAAAACAAAATTCAAAACTTGAGTGACTTTTGAGTAATTGCCAAATATTCTTTGTCTTACTTGAATTACACATTTCAATAATGTTTCTATTATATATGCATCACAGAATTAACAACAAGGCGGCCCTACCCTCTTTATTTGGATCCTCACAGTACTCCCTTTTAAAAAGATGTGTCTTTTATGCCTGGCTTCATTATTTAAATTGTATGACTGATGCTTGGCCATGGAGGGAACATGAAAACATGTTGGCTTAAATTAAGCAGTTGCAAATCATTATTTCAAGAGAAAAAACAACATTAATTCACAAACCAGGGAGAAGCCACCGTTTCATCTGATACTTGTGGGATATCAAAGAGTTCAACAACAACATGAAATTCCAGCAAATTAAAGTTGAAACATTACTGCACTATTTTTTTAAGTCCCTCTTGTCAATTTTTGCATTTCCTCAGAGTTCAGAAACATCACTTCGGAATTTGTATAATATAGGAAAATTAAGTTTCTGAACTGTTTCATCAAACTGAAATCACAATTTTCTCAAAGACAAAATAGTTTTATACCAAAGTGCCTTGACAGCTTACTAAAAAAAAGACCGAAATTCTACAGCGTAATTAGGAAAGTATCATGTCACTAAAAGCAGCAAGTTTATAATTTTGTATTAATAATCCTTATCAAAGTGGGGTGAAGGAATTCTGAAAGGATGATTCTCTGTTGGAAAAATTATATTCAAGAAAGTTAAATATTCCATGGAAATCCATCCTTTGAAAGGGAACCTACCCAAACTTTAATTTCAAAACACACTGATACTGAATCTTACTCTTTTTGCCTTAGCTTTTTGGCTGCATTGCACTCACACTGCTAGTTTAAAATTCACAAGTTTGGGCTCAACAGCACAGACCTTGGAAAATATGTAACACAACACTGAGTCTTCACATACTCAAAAACTAGAACAGGATGCATTCCCTTCACTGTACATGCTCTGTAAGCACATGCTCCAGGTGATGGCTGCTGAACAGCACCCAGCATGGCCAAAGGATTTACTGCAGTAGTGAGGAAAAGCCTGCAATTCTTAGCCACAACTGGAAGGACTGTGTCCAGTTCTGGGCCTCTCACTTCAAGAAGGGCACTGAGGTGCTAGAGTGTGTCCAGAGATGGGCAACAAAGCTGGTGAAGGGTCTGGAACACAAGTCCTACGAGGAGCAGGTGAGAACACTGGGGATGTTTAGTCTGGAGAAGGGAAGGCTCGGGGTGGCCTTATCACGCTCCACAACTACATGAAAGCAGTTGGTGGGCAGGTGGGGGTTGGTCTCTTCTCCCACTAGTGACAGTGAATCTTACTCTTTTTGCCTTAGCTTTTTGGCTGCATTGCACTCACACTGCTAGTTTAAAATTCACAAGTTTGGGCTCAACAGCACAGACCTTGGAAAATATGTAACACAACACTGAGTCTTCACATACTCAAAAACTAGAACAGGATGCATTCCCTTCACTGTACATGCTCTGTAAGCACATGCTCCAGGTGATGGCTGCTGAACAGCACCCAGCATGGCCAAAGGATTTACTGCAGTAGTGAGGAAAAGCCTGCAATTCTTAGCCACAACTGGAAGGACTGTGTCCAGTTCTGGGCCTCTCACTTCAAGAAGGGCACTGAGGTGCTAGAGTGTGTCCAGAGATGGGCAACAAAGCTGGTGAAGGGTCTGGAACACAAGTCCTACGAGGAGCAGGTGAGAACACTGGGGATGTTTAGTCTGGAGAAGGGAAGGCTCGGGGTGGCCTTATCACGCTCCACAACTACATGAAAGCAGTTGGTGGGCAGGTGGGGGTTGGTCTCTTCTCCCAGGCAACTAGTGACAGGATGAGAGGACATAGTCTCAAGGTGCACCAAGGGAAGTTCAAGTTAGACATTAAGAAGAATTTCTTTACAGAAAAGGTGATTAGATACTGGAATGGACTGCCCAGGGAGGTGGTGGAGTCACCATCCCTGGAGGTGTTTAAGGAAAGACTGGACATGGCGCTTAGTGCCATGATCTAGTTGACATGGTGGGGTTTGGTCATAGGTTGGACTTGATGATCTCAGAGGTCTTTTCCAACCTTAATGATTCTGTGACTGTTTTACCAGACTGGCTGACAAGCTCCAGGAAGCTCAACCAACTGGTTAGCTCAATGTTTGCACAGAGGAGCGATCATACTGACTTCATACGTTAAGTGTGAACTGCACACAAAACACTCGGCACTGGGTAAAAGTCACCCGCATAGAAAAAAAGATTAATTTTCTGCACTGAACTGGTCACCTTTCCTTTGAAACTAAAGGTTAAACATATCTTGAATGAACAGGGAACATCCACCTAACAGTGAAAGCTGTTTATCTTCTTTTTGAACTGCTGCCAAAGCAAGCTGAATGCTTAGCACTGGTGTCTGACTTCAAAACAAAGGGCAGAAGAGTGCCCTAAAAAGGTGGCTTTTGCATCACATATTACGCTTTCAAAAGGACTGGTGCCCCTGCTTGATTCACTTTAAGATCCACGTAAGAGATTTTTTTTGTGTTTCAAAACAGTAGCATTCATGTGATTGTTATAAACTATAAACAGGAGAAATTTACCAAGAATGTTTTTTCCACTAGTCCTGTGACTATTAGTAGATTTATTAATATGACGGGGCAGTTTTTGTTAAACTCAGTTGACTGATGACCTAAACAATGCATCTGCATGATACAAGATGATACAAGAGTAACACGGAGAAAGGTAGTCAAGGTAGGGAAAAAACCCAGACCTGCATGCTGCCTTTGCTGGATGGAAGTACTGTTTTTTAAAAGAACTACTACTTCAGAAAAAAAGTGGTAACTTTAAACCCATAATGATGCAATGGCACATACAGCAGTTATGTTTGCAATCAGTGCTAACGTAAAATATCTTAACTTGCATCTCCTATGGTCTAACAGGAGTCAAACTGTCCACTAGATCATCTCAGTAGCAAAAACACAAAGTACTTTTTGCTACACCTCATAACAATGCTGAGATGCTACAAAGATCCTTTTAGCAGAAGTCCTAGCCAAGTCCTGAAGCATGGAAAACTAATAAATCAGCCCAGAACAACACAAGAAAGACAAAATTTGGATTTCTGAAAGTAACAACAAGAAGCTTATCTCACAGCCCCTTTGACAGATCTTTGATAAACTTCCATGAAAGCTGTTCTTCAAGGAAAAACACTCAGACTCTGGAAGTTTTCCTTATATCATATATGGTACTGCCAAAATTTACTACTGCTCCCAGAGCAAATCATAACTCATTTTTTATTTATTGTAAAAAAAAATAATAGGGAACATCTTAAACTTAATTATTTATTCCTACTTACACCAACATTTTAAAAAACAGTAGCACTGTCATGGTTGCATGTGCTGGGGCAGAAAGGGGGAATAACACGTAGTTTAAGTCTCACACCAGTTCAAATGCACCACAGACAGTATTAGAGACAGGTGTAACCTATTAAGTGACTTACAACATTTTAATATCTGCTGCACATGGTAATTATTAATCCTACCATTCCATATGCTCTGTACCTTGAGTGCAGCTAGCCACTTAGCAGATTTCCCTGAGCTGTTTGCAGTGACTTGTGGACTGAATTTACTACATTTCTGAAGAGATCATTAACAATACTGTTAATGCACCTACATGCATTCGAGACTGAAATGAATTTGCTTTTATATGGCCTATGCAAGCCAATTTACTTATACTGGCTTTACTTATACAGTCTGGGAGTAGAAATTTCTTCTCTCTTCAGCTGACATGACAGAAAAAACAGAAACACTTAAATGTAGCCTAAGGGTCACACTTTAGATCTTCACTTGTACTGGCAAGAAAAAAAATTCCCAATAAGAAGTCATAGAACAGCCTCTATCTGCAAGGAGTATTAAGTGATTCTCTGGTAAATAGGTGAAGCCTCAAAAACTATTTCAGCTGCTTCTTCTTAACACAGATGTACACTTCTCTAGACTTCAGAACCATTCAACCAGATAGTCATCTGTGTAGCATTTTCACCACTCTTATCGCCAAAAAATATTCAACAGTGTTCTTCCATGACAGCTTTCACATAGCAACTAATGCATTCATTACTAGTAAACAACATAACCTTAACTGCCAACTTCAGTTTATGAACAAACTACAGTTTGGAAGATTTAATGATTTTTCACCCTCAGCTTGCTGAAATGCAAAAAACCAAACAGTTTCTGCAAGAAGGAAAGTGACTTCCATTGGAAGTTTCCTGTATTTCTGAAAAGTCTTCAAAGAGACAACAGAAAAAGAAAGAAGAAACCCCAAACCTTCACACTCATTTTTTGTTCTTCAAAATTTCTCTCTGCAAATTATTCTTATTTCAAACCCTCAACAAGAGGAATCATGATAAACTTCCATCAAGCACAAGGGCACATTCTCCCAGCCCTCACGGCAGGAGCTTCCCACAGTCCAAACAATAATAAGAAGAACACATTTAAGACTGAGCTTTAAAAGCAAAATACATAATTCAGTATGTTAGAATGGACTGACATAGAGTATCTGTAGGAAAAAATTTGCAGGGATGTGCAAAACCATTTGCACTACACTGTCTGAAGAAAAATTAAGCTACAGAGCTGACGTTAGTGATGTGACACCACAAGCACAGAGCTGCTGTCTCAGCTATAACCAGCTGCTCTAAAAGCCCTGAGCAGCTTAGAGCCCCACAGCATCTCCCTAGCCTTCCTCTAGTGTCTCAGCACAGATCCACAGGCATCCGCGCCAACACAACTACTTGCAGAATTGAAATTATAAGCACTGATTTTCTGGCAATAGTGTGGCTGATGTACACAGCATTGACAACAAACCTGAAACTCATTTTGTGTTCAAGATTAATATTCTAATTAAGTGTCACAGCTCACTTCAGATTTGGAGTGAAAGCACAACAGCAGAACTCAAGTTGCCTCAAGGAATGACAGCCACTGCCTGCATGTACTGGAGGACAGTGGAAGAGGTGGCCTAATCTAAGCAAAGGAAGCAAGGAAGAACATGAGAGTCACTAATTTGAGCTCCTTGAACAGCCTTTAGTCACATCCCCAAATTAACAATATGCTTTCTAGCTTTTACATCTTCAAGAGCCGCTGAAGCTACAATAGTAAGGTTTTCCTTGCCCTAAACAGAATGAGGAACTCCTCTAGTGTAAAAAAAAAAAAAAAAAAAGCTTCACAATCACATTTAAACATCCGATTGCAGAAACTGGAGTTTTGGTAACTTTGGAGCTACCAAAATCCTGAATATTTGGTAACTAATCTGAAACTGGTGGGTTTTTTGGGTAACTGATTAGTTACCAAATCTGAGAAGTTCATTAATACGACAGTCACAACGAATACCAATAAAAGGAAAGGGCATGAAAGAAGAACTAAAGGCAGCCATGCAACATGAGCAAAACAGGTGAATATGCAAAGAACAGGATTCATAATTAATGGAGAGGAAAATATTAATGTGGGAGGAGTGAGCCAGAATTCTGTCTGAGGACAGATATTACAAGATAAACTAAGGAGGACAATAAAAACTTGCATGCTAAAAAGAAACAGAAAAAAAAAAGCTAAAAAGACAAAGACAAATATAGGTAAAGTATAGTTCAGGAGTAAGACACATCAGGTTGCAGGGAAGAAGGCCAAGAAGAGCGAGAAAATGCGGAAGGGGAAGGAAGCAGACTGGATTAGGAGAGGTAATCGGAAACCCCTCAGAGCAGACAGCACAGAGACCCATGTTTTTAAGGAAAACACTTAAGCTCTGAGGATCAACATATCCTTCCTTTAAACTGTAGTTAGAAGGCAATGAGAAATGGGATGAGTTTTTAGAGCTTGTGGTTTTTCGGATATGACTCATGATTTCTCTATCAGTCTACAGCTGATGATTCAGAAATTATATGCCTCATTTTTCTGCTTAGGAGAGGAAAAAGAAAATTGTAAGAGAATACAAGGAAAATTCTTAGAGAAGTATCTAGACAAAGGCAGCCAGGACTTTCCTTCCCTGGGTCAATCTTTTTTCATGCCTTCATTTTTCTCAATTCAACACTTCATTGAAGTTACTCCTCACTTTGTACAGTCATAAGCAATCCTCTTGTACATTGCACCAAGCAAAGGGAATGACTAAGCAGTCTTACAGCTTAATACCCTGTTGTATTTTGTTATTAAAATGTTTTAAAATCTGCAAATTAATAAATCCATGCTACCCTAGTGCTGCCTTCTAAGACATAATTAAATGACTGCTCTTTGTCTTGTCCCATTTCTACTCTGCACAAGCCTGTACTCACTGTACAATTTTTCTATGTTCCACTGCTTACCCTCTTTAGCAAACCTCTAAGTTTCCCTATAGATCACATCAATTTTTGTTACTCTAATACTGTGGCAGATCTGCATCTCCAAGGGTTGCTGAACTCAATTCACAGCTGCCAGTCTCTTCTGTAGATGTTTAGAAAGCAGTACTACACTCACTTTCCTTTGGCCTGTCCAGATATCAACCCTTCCCAAAAAAAAAGTGTGAATTTACAGAGTTCACATGCCTCCATTTTGATTTTTAACTTTTAAAATTTTTGTTACTCTAACCATATTCTAATTTTTCCTGCAGCTACCCAGTCGCCTACTCATTCAACAAGTATGTGTGCTCCTGGCAGAATTCTGGCTCCACTGAAGTCACCAGCAGTTACTGCCATGCTGTTTGATGGATCCGGAGTATCAAGCAGGTTGCAAGTCTTCTAAATTGGTAACACAGCACCACTGGGTCCATTAAGAACTTTGAGCAGCTGTGTATAAACTCTCTCAAGTAGATGAAAAAGAAGTTCTCTCAATTCTTCTCTATCTCAGCTATGTTTTTGCAGTCTTGTATATACACTGTACAAAGTGACTCATCTCCTTTAGTTCCTCTTAAAATGCACAGTAATAAAAGTCCTAACACACTCATGACTGCACGTGCCATGCAAGCCAGCTTGAGGTTTTATCAGGAATAGCACAATATTTTTTTTCTCCTTACCAGATCCAAAGCTGTGACATGACAAACCAATTCAGAAACAAAGAGTAAACACTTCAGTTTCCTTTTACCAGATATTATGAAAAAGCTTCTCCACTTTTATAAAGATATGTTCATTGCCATCATGGATGTTACAGACTTTTAATCTCCTTGTCACCTGCAGCATAGCTACTGCACACCTGGCAAACACGCTCATGCTTGGGTAAGGCTCGTTCTCAACTCTGCGGCCATGCGGGTCATTCGCACTGCCTGTCGCTCTGATCATGTTTTGCTCTCTGAATCATCCTAGTAAAGGCTCTCTCCTCTCTCTCCTCCCCCCCCTCCTCACTCCCTCTTGTCTCTCTCTCTCTCCTCCCTTCTCCCTCTTCTCACTCTATCTCCTCCCTCTCTCTCTTCTTCTCCCTTTCTCTCCTCTGCTCTCCCTCTGTCACATCATACACTGCTACCATATTAATTTTCAAAGCTCCTCTCATGCTACCCCAGTCCTGCCCATCTCTCACTGCATATGGTGAGGTAAACTATTACCTCCAACCAGACCTGAAGGTGAATTCCATCACACCTTTTCTTTGCTAAAACCCAGCATCTTTGTTCTTTCTCCAGCAATGTCCCACAGGGACATGATATTAACTCTCTGCAACATCATGGCAGACATCTCATTTTTCACTCTACTCTTCAATCACTGTTAACAATGACAACTGAAATTCCATTTTCCTTTCTACAGCAACATTTTTACTGTATTCGCCAAGAAAATCTCTGTTAAAGTACAAAGGTATTATCTTTTACTTTAAGTCCTTATTAATACCAGGAACCCACAACTCCTCAAACTTCTTCTTTCAAAGTTCTCATGCTTTCCTTAGGAACAAATACAGTTTTCAGACAACACTAAATTAGACTTCATTCCTTCACTCCCTACATACCATTGTCAACACACAAATATAGGTAACCAAGGTCACCTATCACTGTTGGCAATTTCCTTCCATTTCTTTTGTGCAGGCATTTGAAATATGCACCTTGTATTAGCCAAATACAAGATTTTGTTATGCCAAGATCTTTGCTTTGCTCATTTTGTCCTCCCCCACCACAGCTGCCTACAATAGGATGCCCAGCATCTGCCCACAATCACAGAGAGCCCACGGAACCCCCAGTGCACAGGATGCATCAGCATAAGCCATGACTGGAAGCCTTCCAGTTCACACTTACGTACAAGGAACTACACTGGTGACAGAAAGCCTGGCATAAATAAAGCCTAAGCTTTCTCTCCTCCACAGATCAGTAGAGCAAGCAGAGATAAACGCATCAGCTCATTGGGGCTCCTCTCTGCTGCCTAGTACCATTTTCTTCCTGTCTCAACATGCAACATACCTACACAGGTACCTATTTTAAAACTCTGGCAGGAGAAACTGAGGCTCAATACATCAAGCCTTACCATTTTTAAATGCAGATGTTTTTGAATACCCTTGAACTAAATCTAAATTCAGAGCATAATTAAGTCTTCATTCTGGAAGAATGATTTATTTCAGCAGTATTCATAGCAACATCTCTTTTGAAGTTTAAACAGTAAGCAAGGCTACTCCCATCCATCATCTTTAAAAAGGGTCAACCAAATCAGAAGTGTCAGTACATTCGTTTTCCTCTAAATGTCATGCATATTTTTCCTCAGTGCTCCACAACAAACTGACAGATGAGAATGTCTTTATGCACACAAGCTGAATTTGCATTTATTCGCCCTATATTTTTCCATGCTTCCTTCCAATACCTGGGCACACAAGGGTGTAAGAAGGACATGAAAGTCATTAAAACTGCCAAGACAACATAAACTATTCTTCTCTAGCGTGTCTCACCCTGAGCCCTCCAAGTCCCATGAAAGCCACCGTGCAGTCAACTTTTCTCTGATCTTTTTGATTCAAAGCCAGAATACTCCATGCATTATGCCCTCCCACTGAACGTCTGGCAGATCTCCAAGAGAAAAATCTGCACAGTACTTGCCTCTGATAAGAACTGCAGTAATTTCTCTCTGTGCTTTCTCTTCCAGGGCTGCAGGACAAGGCAAAAGAAGGGCCACTGACACTGCCCACAGAGGCACAGTCTCGGGAGGGAGAGGAAAGGCCGAGGAGCACCAGGTGCATGCCAGCCCACAAGAGCCAACATCTGGAATTCAGCCCAGCCTGGCATTCAACATACCCATCCGTGTCCCTTTCCGAGATTCTCACAGCCGTTCCTCTTCAGGAGCTCGGTGCAATGTCCAAACTCAGTGGCTGCCTTTGCTAAGTCAGGGATCTGGCACTAACAAAGCACACGGGGAAAACTCTCATTTTCCCAGGCCTGTTCGTGCCCCAAACTGTCCTGTGGGAAGGAGGTGGCACAGCCAGGGCGCTGAAGAACAGAAGCCCCTTATCCGGCTTTATCCGGCTTGCAGCAACAATGCAACCCCACTGAAATTGTCTCCTGTGTCCTATGGCATCCTCCTGCTGCTAAACACTGGCCACAAGGTCCATTTCCAGCTCTTGTGTGGGTTGTCTGCTCCTGTATTTATAATTTCATTACTGCTTCCAGTTTATAAAAACAAGTATCAATGTGGTTCTGCAAGAACAGAACTTGGAGGAGACAAACCACAAGTTTACACCAAATGTTTTAGCTCCTTCAGAAGTTATTTTTTATTTCATCTGGCACTTCACTAGATGCCACTGTCCATTCTTTTGGAATAAATTGCTAAAATGCCCATTAGTTTAAACACATTCTACGGTGTAGCTCTGATTTCATCATGGGTATTTCTAAGCAACCCACATTTCTGTGGGATTTTGATGTAAGACAGTTACAATGATCCACGCTAAGATGACCACAGTGAGCTCTTCTTTTTTTTGCACATTCATATCAACTTGTCACTCACTCTGGTTCTGGGAAAATTATAAGGTTTGCTCCACTCCGTAAAAACACCACCTCATGTGCATCTCTAGAGCAAACCCTGTGACACGGCTGTGTTTGCTCCTGACTTTGCCTGAGCCCCACTGACAGGCGTGACTGATCACGTCGCTCTCCACAATCCTGGACAAAGCCCGAATGTTCGCAGCCCAAAGACACCATTCTTCCAGCACTCCTTTATGTGCCCACACAGGATTCTGTTGTTTACTAAAACAGAAACTAACAGCCAATATTTGTTCCTGTGAATGACCCAAACCTATGCACCAACCTACAGCTATACATCTTTTATGTAGCGCTAGAACAAAACAGCTTTACAGCTCTGAGGGTTAACCTGCAGAGCCTCTATTGCTCTAACAAACCTCCTGACACAGGCATTTAAATCTAAATTGTCTGAAATACAAAGGTAGCAAAACAATTAGGAGGAATCCTTCCTGATCCTCCTCTTGCCAGGGACTCAGGTAAAATCAATGGTTTATTGAAAATGAACAACTGAGTGGCATTTTCATCCTTAATCTTTTTACTTCTTCTGTTTAACCAAAATCTTATTTGTTTTTTGTTTAAACAAGACAATATTAAGGGATCGCACAGATAAAACTGGAAAAGATCTGAGAGTCGGTCTCTGGTTTTGGTTAAGGACTGGGATTCAACTCCAAGGGCGTTTTTCTGCCCCTCTATCAGTGAAACTCATCTCCCTTTCCTATCTCAAGGACATTTTCCTCAATTTCTATGTACTGTCACTTGGAATTTCAAGTATTGCATATGAACCGGAAAACTGTTTCACAAGAAACCGCTTTGGAAAAGTACCATCAGTTCCCACATAATCAGTACTTCTCTTTAAGAGAACTTATATTTGTATCTCAAGAGTAAAACTAATGTGACCAGACAGCTTCAGGGCCTATGCCACACCGTACTGCTCCCCAGGTCAGAGCAGCACAGCAATGCTTCTTCCTAAGCTCTCACTGCTGCTAAGCAGAACAGGAGCCTAAGAATAAATACCCATTCCAGAGGCTCAAGCTGAAGTTGGCTCAGGAAGCTCATTAATCATCACCTAAGGAGAATGCAGTGAGCAATAAGGAAAAGAACTGGAGCAGTTCAAAAGACACCAAAGAGAAGCAAGCCTGCTGTCAGCTCCTCAATAGTCAGTGCAGTGAATTACCAGCATTCGCTGTATCACACGTACAACAATTTCCAGCAAAAACCTGCTACAGGTTTCACAAATCAAAGAACACACAAAATCCTCTGTGAAAGCTTGAAGGCTGAGCAATGACCTGTATTTCAGTAATCTAAGTTAGAGAGATGAGGAAGGCCAGGAGCAGGGGGAAGACTCCAGGAGGGATAGTGCCTCCTTTCAAACCCAGGCACCTACCAGCCTGCAGCTGATGCAAAAGTGGGATCAGGGAGTATGGTTTAGGAATGGACATCAGGCAGGAAACTCCCCTCCTTTCCTTTTCTATTATATACACTGGAAGAGGTACTCTCCCTGGGTTAGCTCCCCCCTCGTGCTTTCCTGGGAGGTCTCAGCAGACTGGTTATCTTTATTTAGATACATGTACATGCACGCTGAGATTTTCAAACAATCAACACACACGTGGTGCTAACTGACAGACAACATAATACCTACAATGATAAGGTTTAAAAAAATAAAAGAGAGAGAAATAGACAAGCCTGGATTGTCTATTAAAGACAATTAAAGATTAAAAAAATTGAGGTCTCATCCATCCCAAAATCTAAATGTATCAGCATACACAGCTTAGCACATGTTAACTAAAACATTTTCAAAGGCTAATGCAGGTGTGACATGGACCTTCAGCATAAACTAAATGTGCTGAATGTCAGTGAGAGGCCTGAACTTTACATCCAGGTATATCCAACACCTTCCTACAGCCAGTAAAGATGCACTGTAAGAGGAAATAGAACACGACTACCAACAGCAAGGAGAAAAAAGCAACAAAGGAAAGAAATACATAATAAAGCAATGTATTTCCTACAGTAGGAGAAAGGAAGAAGGCTGATATCACCTCAAAGACTGTAAGTAAAAGCAGCACACAATATACAACACAGAACTCTTCAGTGTTCTTGTGACATGCAGATGCCTTGGTGAGGAAAGCATTTTCCTGGAATTTCTGGGTGTTGGTCTGGCTTTAATTAACATTACAAAGGCACATTTTTGAAAGCAATTTTAAGAGCAGACCAGATCACATTTAAATGAAAGTCATTATTAGACTCATTACAATTTTAGAACAAAATTATGTCCACTGAATATATTTTTATTTTTGCATGTACCACTAGCTCCAAACTGGATTACTGCAAATCTCTGCCAAAAGACTTTTCAGACAGGCACTGTATTAAGAGGCTTCATTAAATTGCAACACCAGGCATAATAACCATGCTCTAAATGCTGAGGGCTCCATTAATCCCATTTTGTGAATTCACCACTGCCTTCTGCTCCGCACAACTTTAAAATGCCGAGAGCTCAGTCCCCCCGGAAAATTCAGTGACGCCGAACGCGGACTGGGCTGATGCTGGGGAATATCACCACGTACGTGATAACTGAGCGCATCCCTCTGATGCCCAGCTCTCATTGCTTTCCAGAAATCAAGCTTTCCCTGCAACGAACAAACACTGCTTTCCACGTTCATCACCAGAAGCTTTGAAACGCTGCGGAAACAGACGCGCGCCCTCATTTTTCCTTTCTAGCGCCCAGAGATGCTGTGCTGGGTATTTAGAGGAAGCAGATGGTAGGTGCTAAGCCCCTGCACACGCGTTCTCGCTCACTGAGTGTCAGCACACATCTCCGCGACCTATCGCTCCCGGAGCCCCCGCGCGGGTCGGGGCCGCTCCCGGGGCGGGTGACACGGGATCTACGCACGGGGAGACGGAGCGGTTACAAAACAC